>NC_142938.1:40471392-40606392 GCF_046866305.1 Octopus bimaculoides
TCTTTGTTTTAGTATCCATTTCTCCATTTTTCCATATTTACATGTATAAGATTTGTTGAGGTGCATATTAAATTATATAATTACTTTGATAAATATATTTAGAAAATGATTATCATCAATGCCACTTTTGGCTAAGTTAGCTCATTACTGAGTAAAAAGCCTTCCTTTTAGATTTCTCTACAAATTATGAGCTGATCATTATTGTGTAATATATTGCAGTTTATCTTTGCATTGCACATTTGCTAACTCTTGATCTTTTTTTCATATTCTACTTTCTCAAAAAAAATGTCTATCAAATGACAATATTTTGGAAGTTCATTATCCATTCATAGAACATAATCAAGGGATATTGACTAATACCAAAGCTGGATAGGGTAAGCACCAGCACATCTATTTACTATATACAACAGCCAGAAAAAATACCAATTCAATTTTCTTTCCATACCTCAGAATGCTGAACCTTACAAAGGAGATGGCAGAGGACTGAGATATGTGGCACATTGCTGCACTCAAGAAGACCTACCTACCACAAGAGAATTGAGATCCTAAAACCAAGGTACCACATAAAAAGCATTGGTGAGTGCTGGTGCCACATAAAAAGCACTGGTGCTGGTGCCACATAAAAAAAACTCCCAGTACACTCTGTAGAGTGATTGATGTCAGAAAGAGAATCCCACCATAGAAACCAAGCTAAAACAGACTATGGAATCTGGTGTGGCCCCTAGCCATTCTAGTTCCTGTCAAGCCATCTAACCCATGCCAGCATGGACAACGGAAATTAAATGTTATTATTGATGATGATGATGATGAGCTCTGAGTAACCATAACATTACCAACTATTTTTTTTCTAACAAAAATCTCACATGATTGGTACTTAATTCCAGTTTCAGTAACTGTAAGTGGACGAGAAACATATTTCCACAAGGAAAGGATGGTAGTTATTGCAGGAAAGACTTCCAAAGAGTTCAGGCATTTATTTCTAGTTAAAATATGATATAAAAAGATTTTCTGTTCAAAGTTAGCTGGCATGACCTCGCATGCTATGATCTAGTAGTCTGTTAAGATATCTCCTATCACTGATTTAATATTATGTCCACAGTTAGGAATGGTTCATTTACCTGCTGCAATTCTTCCCTCTTTCTGTTTTTCTCTTCAGCCAACAGCACTGCTTCATCCTCAGTCATAGACAAAATATCTTTAATCTTCAAATTGCACTCACTCAGTAGATCATTGTTTTTCTTGGTTTCACTGTAAAACAAACATTAGAGGCAAAGAAGCACTCATTTTAATTGCTTCATATATATATATGCATTTGTGTGTGTGTGTGTATACATACATGCATGTATATCTGTATGTATGTATTATGTATGTATGTATGTATGTATGTATGCATGTATGTATGTTTGCAGATGTGTGAATCTGTTAAAAGACACCTGGAAACATTTTGTTTTTCTGTCAGTTGAATTAGTAATACAGTATGAATTATACATATATTGATATCGCCATACTAAACTGCATCTCTGAACTCAGATACTTGGCTCCTGTGAGAAAAAAAATCTTACACACACACACATACAGGAAGTAAAAGTAAGAGACAGGTATATATTTAGGCACACACGCATGGGTACATACATCCATACATGCACGCATACATATGCACACACACACGCACACATGTTTACAGTAGCTAAGATATTTTATGTAAACTATAGTAAACAGTATTTACTTGCTGAATAATAATTCAGAACTAAAGAGAATAACAAAAGTTTCAGAAGGAGTTTAACTACTTATCCAAAATTGTGTAAGCTGTGTGAGCATGTGTTAATCTTTATATATGCCATAAATATTTAAGAAATAACTACACACACACACACAATGCATAGAAAAATGCTTCTACAGTCAGGGCCATCTTGGTAGCATTATAGGCATCTGAGCAAATCAGTGTACTGGGCCCTTTTATGCTTTTACTTGTTTAAGTCAGTTGACTGTGGCCATACTGGAGCACCACCTTGAAGGGTTTTAAGTCGAATCAACCCCAGGACTTATTTTTTTAAACCTAGTACTTATTCTATTGGTCTCTTTTGCCAAACCACTCAGTTACAGGGACATAAACACACCAGCACCAGTTGTCAAGTAATGATAGGGAGACAAATACAGACACAAAGACACACACACACACACACATATATATCAGGTCATCCCATAAGTTCTGTCCGATTTTACCTTTTTTAAAATTGAATGAAATTTAATAGTATTTTAGAATGTCTAATGGAATTAAAAATTATTTTTATGCATTTGTGTATATTTAAACTAATGAAATATTTTACAGAATAATAGAATTAAAATTTCTTTGATTAAAATCTTTTCTAACATGGAAGTATCCAAAGAGCATTTGAGGCACATAATGCTTAATGAGTACAAAAAAGGAAACTTTGCAGCTGAAGTGACTCGAAACATACGCTCAGTTTATGGGAAAGAATGCTTGAATGAAAGAATTTGCAGAAGATGGTTTGCAAAATTCAGAAGTGGAGATTTCAGCCTTGAAGATGAAGATCGAACAGGATGTCCAGTTGAGTTTGATGATAAGCTCTTTGAGGCATTACTTCAAGAAAATCTGCATTATGAGTTGAAGTATTGGCAATAAAGCTTAGTTCAAACCATACAACTGTTCATCGTCATCTTCAACAACTTGGAAAGGTTCCTAAGCTTGGAAAATGGGTGCCTCATGAATTGTCTGAAAGCAACTGCAAATCCTGAGTTGACATCTGCTCTTCTCTCCATTCTTGTGAACTCATTTCATCCTTTTTGGATAGACTTGTGACTAGTGACGAAAAATGGATCTTCTATCGAAATGTTAAACGTCGTAAACAGCAGCTTGGTAAAAGGGAAAAAGCTCAACCACAACCGAGAAGGGAACTTCATGAGAAAAAGGTTCTTCTCTCTATCTGGTAGGATTGCAAAGGAATAATTCACTTTGAATTGTTACCACCTAATGCAACAATCAATGCTCAAGTCTACTGTCAGCAATTTGAGTGTTTGAACCAAGCTTTGAAGAAAAAAAGACCTGTTTAGTGAATCAAAAAGGAGTGATGTTTCATCAGGACAATGCGCGACCCCACACTGCAAAGATCACATCACAGAAGATCGAAGAGCTTGGTTGGGAAAAAGTTCCTCATCCACCTTATTCTCTTGACCTTGCTCCTTCAGACTACTATTTGTTTCGTAGTTTACAAAATCATTTGGGGGACATAACTTTCACAAGCCAGGAGGAGGTCGAAACAGACATTTCAGAGTTCTTCGCTTTAAAACCAAAAGAGTTTTACATTGATGAGATTAAAAAGCTTGTAAATAGATGGAAGGAAGTCATAGATAATCAGGGAAGGTACATTGATGATTAAATTTCAATTAAATATAACATTTGATCACTTGCTTTCTTTATTCAAAATTCGGACAGAACTTATGAGATGACCTGATATATATATATATATATATATACATATACGACAAGCTTCTTTCGGTTTCCATCTACCAAATCCACTCTGAAGGCTTTGGTTGACCTGAAGCTGTAGTAGAAGACACTTGTCAAAGGTGCCATGCAGTGGGACTGAACCCAGAACCATGTGGTTGAGAAGCAAGCTTCTTACCACATAGCCATGCCATAGCAAACCATAACATACAAAGTTTAAAATTAGGTCCTAGACTTGTGGAGCCCCTGGGCAATTGCTCAGTTTGCAACATGCCTTTAGACAGTACTGTCTATAATAGATTTCAACTAAAGGCTTATCATTTGGTAATCTTGTGCCGTATCTATGTGGCTATTATGTAGCTACAGTCTTGCATCAGATCTATTATATTCCTATCATCCAATATTATGTCTATATGGCTATTATGTTTGTTATCATTCTCACTCTCCACCTAAATGTGTGTAGCTATATAACTCCTCTACAACAAAAACTTACCCAATCCCAACCTCTTCCCTCATACCTTAACCCTCCATTTAACATACAGACACAACATCCACCATCCCTGGGTTTGTTGACTTGCAATATATATGGCAGCCTCAATAGTGCCAGTGGAATGCAAAGAGTATCCAGTACGTACTGTAAAGTGGTTGGAATTAGAAAAGGTATGCAGCTGTTGAAACTATGCCAAAGCAGACACTGGAATATGATGCAGTCCTTAATTCAATATTCAATGGTCCTTGTCAAACTGTCCAATCTGCTTGGAACATGGATATTAAATGATGATGGTGATAAATCCAATATCTCTACAGCTATACTGTTTATCATGCAATATCATAAACACATGGTTATTATATTATTTACATTATTTACATTTGACGGATATTTGGTCTCATCTTGTTTGTTATTAACACAACGTTTCGGCTGATATACCCTCCAGCCTTCGTCAGGTATCTTGGGGAAATTTCAAACCTGGGCTCTCATTTCTAAGGTATTTTTTAATGTTATTATTATTATTATTATTCAGGTCACTGTCTGGAATCGAACTCGGAATCTTCAGGTTACGAGTGCAGGCTATTAACCCCAAGATTTCGAGTTCGATTCCAGGCAGTGACCTGAATAATAATAATAATAATAATAATAATAATAATAATAATAATAATAATAACATCGAAAAATACCTTAGGAATGAGAACCCAAGTTTGAAATTTCCCGAAGACACCTGATGAAGGTTGGAGGGTATATCGGCATGACAAGGAATGTTACAGGTATCTAGGGGTGGATGAAAATATATCAATGGTGCAGGCATGGCTGTGTGGTAAGAAGTTCACTTCCCAACCACACATGATTCTGGGTTCACTCCCACTGCATGGTACCTTGGGAAAGTGTCTTCTAGTATAGCCTCAGGCCAACCAAAGCCTTGGGAGTGGATTTGGTAGATGGAAACTAGCTCCCCCACCCCAAATTTCAGGTCTTGTGCCTATTGTATTATTATCATTATTATTATTATCATTATTGTTATTATTATTATTATTATTATTATTATTAGTAGTAGTAGTAGTAGTAGTAGTAGTAGTAGTAGTAGTAGTAGTAGTAGTATCATCATCATCATCATCATCATTATTACTTTTATTATTATTATTATTATTATTATTATTATTATTATTATTATTATTATTATCCAACTTTCTCCTGAAATTCATGTTTCATGTGGAGATTACTCACCTAATAACAGCTTCCATGATTGGAAGTTCATCTTTTGGCATAGTGCTCTCCTTGCCCACCTCAACAGAGAGCAATGCATTTGGAATACAGTCAATGGATTGGAAAATCAGCAGAATGGCCTGTTGCTGCAGCTCCAGGTTCTTTTGCACCATCAGTTGTATGAAGATGTCATAATTTTCACTGGCCAACACTTGTTCCAGTAAACCCTGGTGAAGGAAACAGGGGGAGACAGAAAGGAAAATACAGATTACATGAGATATATGAAAAAATACCTAATAAGTAATCTCTTCTCTTGGCATGTGTGTGTGTGTGTGTGTGTGTGTGTGTGTGTACAAATATAGCTTTACCTTTTATCTTTTACTTGTTTCAGTCATTAGAGTGTGGCCATGCTGGAGCACCACCTTGAAGTCTTTTCAGTTGAATGAATTGACTCCAGTACTTTTGTTTTAAAGCCTGGTACTTGTTCTACAGGTCACTTTTTGCTGAACTGCTAAGTCATAGTAATATAAACACACCAACAGTGGTTATCAAGTAGTGGTGGTGGTGGGGGGACAGACACAGACACACATACACACGTGCATGCACACACGCATATGAAGTGCATGCACACATACACACACACAACGGATTTCTTTCAGTTTCTGTCTACCAGATCCACTCACAAGTCTTTGGTCAGCCTGAGGCTATAACAGAAGATACTTGCCCAAGGTGTCATGCAGTGGGAGTGAACCTGGAACCATGTGGTTTGGAAACAAGCTTCTTACCGCACAGCCATACCTGCTTATTTTGTAATAGTATTTATATGTTAAGAAACATCAACACCTTTTATTGTACATCTACGACTAACATGTTTATTGACAGTGTTTCACTGCAGTCATTGGACATCAGCAACAACATTGTTATTATTTCTTAAATTTCCATAAAATTTCAAGGTAGGAAGTGTATGATTGGTAAAATGACTAGTTTCTTTCAGTTTCTACCTATCAGATCCACTAACAAGGTTTTGGTTGACCTAAGGCTTATAGTAGAAGACATTTGCCCAAGGTGTCATACAGTGGGAGTAAACCTGGAAGCATGAGGTTAGGAAGCAAGCTTCTTACCACACAACAACACTACACACACACACTCCTTTACTTGTTTCACTTGTTTAACTGAGACTATGCAGGACATCACTTTAAAGAGTTTTAGTGGCACAAACCAACCCCAGGACTTATATTTTAAAGGCTTGTATTTATTTTATCAGTCTCTTTTAGCTGAACCACTGAGTTACAGGAACAAAACAAACCAGCACTAGTTATCAAGCAATGAAGACACACGCACACAGACAAATGCAAAGACAGACACACATATTGGTAGTAATAATCCAGATAGTCAAAAGAAATGACTGAATTGCTCTTTAATTTATTTGCACACTTTGTAAAATGGTTGGTGTTAGAAATGACACCCAGCTGTAGAAACTAATCCAAAACAGACTATGAGACCTTGTGCAGCCACTGGCCTTGCTAGTTCCTGACAAGTCACCCAGCCCATACCAGCATGGAAAATAGATGTAAAATGTTGATGATGATTACCTGAAATATTACACGTATGTCCTCCTTGCTGTGCAGTCTTGTAAGTGCTGTCATGATATCATTGTGAGACAACCCTGAATCAGCTCGGAAGCCTTCTAACAGTGAAGCTATCTGAAATGAAAGAAGTGCAAGATTTTGGGTTATTTTATACAGACAACTGGGAAGTGAGCTGGCAGAATCATTAAGGTGTCAGACGAAATACCTTGGGGTATTTGTTCTGGCTTTTTAAATTCTGAGCTCAAATCGTATTGAGGTCAGCTTTGCATTTCATCCTGTTAGGGTTGATAAAATAAACTTCCAGTCAAATATTGGGGTTGATGGCATCAACTTATCCCAGCCCCTCGAAATTGCTACCCTTGTGTCTAAATCAGAAACCATTATATACAGACAGTGAGAGTGCAGCTGACTAAGATGATTGATTCCCAGACAACCATCTAAGATGTCATCAATCCATATTCTGTCACTGGCATTGATAATATCCAAGGCCAGCATGATTAATTTTCATATGGTTCCTTAATTCCTCTTACATCTCCACCCCCTGCTAACTATATAGATTTGTCACTTTATACTGAGTTCAAATTGTGTAGATCAACTTTACCTGTCATTCTTCCAAGAACAATAAAATAAATGCCAGATATATTCTATCATGATTCAAATTTTGTGGTTCTCAACCAAAGTTAAGAACAACTACTACTAATACTACTACTATTAAAAAGCCAATACTAAGTGTGTGGAATTTGGTTGAGGTACTCCCAACTAATTCACATGTAAATTCCATAATGTCCTTTTTGCCCTGAATATATTTCACTCAAAATCTTAAAAAATGCAAAGTTATTTTATAATATATATTTTGTAATTTGTATTGAAAGTAAATTAAAAAATGATTGTAGGCAATGTTGATTAATTAAAAATTAATCCCCCCCACCACCACAGAAGTATTATGCCAGATGCTCTTAACCATTTTTTTACCTAGGAACCCCCTTGATTCCTATTTTACTCAACTGGATTCCCATAACCATTCAATGTATATAGAAAAAATCCTACTGTAATTTTATAATTAAATATATTATTTCTTTATTGCCCATAGGGGGCTAAACATAGGGGGGACAAACAAGGACAGACAAAGGATTAAGTTGATAACATCAATCCCAGTGTGTAACTGGTACTTATTTAATCAACCCCAAAAGGATGAAAGGCAAAGTTGACCTCGGCGGAATTTGAACTCAGAACCTAATGGCAGACAAAATACCGCTAAGCACTTCTCCCGGAGTGCTAACAGTTCTACCAGCTCACCGCCCTTTATAATTAAATATTATTAGGAATTGTATGAAAAAATTGTTAAAATATTTTGTGTATTTTACATGGACCTTCATGGGCCATAAAGACCCTAGTTGAGAACCACTGTATAATGCCATCATCATCATAAGCATAATTATTATCATCATTTTATGTACATTTTTCCATGCTGTCATGGTGTGACAGGTTTAGCCTCAAAGAAACCTATGATCAAAGGTGATCCATCCATGACTATTGTATCTTGTTTTCAGACTAATTGTTATCTATATAATCTTCCTTTTTTAAGACAGTAAGAATTGAGCCCCTAAAACCAAGGTGCCATGTAAAAGCATTGGTGTGGGTGCTAACGCCATGTAAAAAGCACTGGTGCTGGTGCCATATAAAAAGCATTGGTGTTGGTACATGTAAAAAGCACCCAGTACACTCTGTAAAGTGTTTGGCATTAGGAACGGTATCCAGCCATAGAAACTAATCCAAGACAGATTAGGGAATCCTGGTGTGGCACCTGACATTGTCAGTTCCTGTCAAGCCATCCAACCCATGTCAGTATGGAAAACAGATGTTAAATGTTGATAATGATAAGGTGAGATTTGAGGGAGATTTGAGGGAGATATGACTGCTAGCAAATAAAAAAAAAGAAAAGAATGCAAATCATTTGAGCAGTGTCGAAACTGTATTAGTTTCATCAGTAGATTCCTTTGTCTTTTAAATATAGAAAGATTTATAAAGTTTACAGGGAAATGGTATTGTTCTAAGTATGTGTTTCATTTATTTAACCTATGTTTTTAAAAATCGATACATTTCCTATGATGGGTTTTCTTTTAACTTTTGTAGATTTCTTTTAAAGGAATGATATTCTTTATTAGATCTTATTCATGTAATAGGCAGCGAGCAGGCAGAATTGTTAGCAGAATTGTTAGCAGGTTGGACAAAATACTTAGCAGCATTTCTTGCAACTCTGTTCTGAGCTCAAATACAACCTTTCCTTGTTTAGGAGGTTGATCAAAATAAGTACCAATTGAATACTGGAGTTGAGGTAATTGACTATCTCCTTCCCTCAAAATTCTAGCAAGTTGGCTTTGAACAGATTCCTTTGACAACTTGAAATAAATATCAGCCAAATATTTAGAGTTGATTACAATGATTACATGCCTACACCTGTATCAAAGTTGGAAATCATTATTATTAGATATAGAGAAGTGATAAGCTGGCAGAACCGTTATCACACCAGACAAAATGCTTAGTGGTATTTCATCTATCTTTATGTTCTGAGCTCAAATTATGCTGAGGTTGACTTTGCCTTTCATCCTTTTGGAATTAATAAAATAAGTACCAGTCAAGTACTGTGGTTGATGAAATCAACTTCCCCATCCCCTCAAAAACTGCTGGCCCTGTGCCAGAATTTGAAACATACAATATTTTAATTAAAGGCCTAAATGAATGTCAGTAGATAGCTTATGACAGAGCAAAAATATCCCATAAAGATTATAAAAAATTTGGTAACTTACCAGTTGTTGATACTCTGTAAATATTTTCCTGTATTCTGGATTATCTTCTGTTGAAGACCCAAACACTAACATATGATAGATTATGTTAATAAGTAAATAATGAATTCTTAACAATGGTTTCTGTCCATCCATCCATACCAAACATACATACCATACCATACCATACCATACCATGCATACATACATACATTACAAACATTCTACACAATACATAAATTCATACATACATCACATTATCACAAGTTTCTCACCAGGAAGTGGTTCTAAACTTACTCAAGTCATGTTACTGCTCTTTAGGAATACCTTACTGCTATTCTCAGAGAATACTCTTAATGAGAGTTTTTGATTGAAGATTTCATATAAAATTTAATTATTTCTTGAAATGAGAATGTTATTTTGGCTATCAATGAGAACTTCATTAGTGCTCTTATATACAGATTGCTTTCTACTATCAAATACAGTTTCACTGTTGCTGCTTTCAGACAAGATATTTCTACTTCTGCTGTCAAGGAGAATTTCATTCTGAATGATTTTAGTGAATTCACAAATTTTTTTCAGTCTTGGGGTGGGGGGGAGAGTTTACAGTTTCATTTTACTTCTCTCTGCAAAACCTTGATAATTAAATGTGTTTTTTGTTACTGCTTTTTTTTCTGAGTTGAACATATTTTTGTAAGGAAAAGAGGTTTAGGCAATTAAAAATACCCCAGTATAAGACTGCTACGTATTTTTATTGACCCCAGATTTATGATAACTTACATTAAGTTTAGCAAGTTTTGAACTCAGAAAAAATAAGGCACCCACCAATGTAAATGCAATAATGAACAAGTAAATAAAAAGGTGCAGGCATGGCTGTGTGGTAAGAAGCTTGCTTCCCAACTACATAGTTCCAGGTTCAATGCTACTGTGTAGCACTTTGGGCAAGTCTCTTCTACTATAGCCTTAGGCCAACCAAGTTGAAGTGGATTTTATAGGCGAAAACTGAAAGAAGCTCATTATATGAGTATGTGTGTGTGTGTGTGTGTGTGTGTGTGTGTGTTTGTGTCTGTGCCCCCCCCCCTCCACCACTTGATAACCAGTGTTGGTATGTTTATGTCTCCGTAACTTAGTGGTTGAACAAAAAGAGACTGACAGGTTTAAATAAAAATGTACTGAGGTCAATTCGGTTGACTGCAGGGCTGCAGTCTAACAACAGAAATAAGGAAAAGATAAACTCTACAGAAGTAGAACTATATGTATTTAGTTTCATTGTAGTATTAGGTTCCATGGAAGCCTTTTCAGCATCTTGTGATAAGAATTGCATTAAAGTAGGGCACAAGAGAATTAAGAGAGTGGCTTGGCTTTAAAAACATCAACTGAAGTGTGCAGGAGACAACTGTATTGGTTTGGTCATGTGATGTGATGGTAGTGGTAAAGTTGATTAGAAGAGAACCAGGCTCTGAATAAAATTACTTGCAAGATGCCTGTATTCTATGGTAAGGTCTGTCTTTCATCTGTTGTAGCTAGAGAGATTGTGATGATGGAATCTTGCACTTTATGAAAACACTTTCCTTTTTCTTTTTATTCTCCATCATTATTGGAAGATGTCATGTAGTCGTGGAGCTTATTCCAGTTTTCCTATTAAAGTTTTTGATAACATAATTCTTCAGTTTGGATACTAAGCTAGTTCAGTGTAGATGTTACCTATTGGAAGATCTGAACATTTCAGATGGAAGCTTTGCTAACTAAACTGAACACCAGTGAAATTCACCAAACAATGGTAGCTAAAATAGGAAATAACTGACACAACACCAATGATGGATCATGTGTCATTGACCTTTCAACTAGTAAGCTACCGAAAAAATCCTAGAAGCATTAAATTCTGTTCACTAACAACTTCTTGGTGGAGTGGAGATAACAGCTGCAAAACAGAAATATGAATATGTCAAAGGGCTCTCATATAGATGCTTAGTTTTGGTTTGATGCCATTAAACAGAGGAGACCAAAAACTGCTTCTTGGATAAAATGCTATTTTATTGTAGGTAACACATTTAACTAAACTGTTACCTAGTTCCCTACAGCTAGGTACACTAAGGTATCTGGAATTAAGTACTGCAAAAAATAAAACAAAACATGGGTTTGATTTTGAAGACCTGTGATCTGGTATACTTTGAAATATACATTTAATAAATAGGATGAATTTTTAGCCATTGCTGTGATATGTAATTGAATATACTTTGACAAATGTTAAATGTATTTTGTATTTCTCTGGGGACAGAAAAAGAGGCACTGGAATCTCTTTAGCAACTGCACACCCACTCTTGTCCCTGGAGAGAGATATAACATAGTGCTTATTTATAGCCAGTAAATATGACTGTACCAATTTGGTTAGTCCAAGCTGCGAAAATCATGTTTGTGCTGAGTACGTAGTCATAGAAAATTATTTAATTATTGATGCTCTAAACAGCATGTGCTTAAAGCCCCAATAATTAAATAATTGATTATAAGCCAGTGAAAACACTATTTATGCACATTGGAAAACCGATTTTGTGAAGTTATATTTTGTAGTGAAAAACAGCCATAAGTTATATCTTTTACTGCAGATTGACAAATGAAAGTGTGTTGGTTTTCAAAAGACCTCAATTGAAACCAAGCTAAGCCAAGCCAACCCCTGTTTTCTGTCTACAGAGAGATAAAGAAAGGGAGATATGTTTACATTTGTTCAATCAATTAACATCACAGCAACAGCTAAAAACTTGTGCTGTTTAATGTATATGTCGAGATAAAATCTGTACATGGGACTGGCGAATATAAGTCGTCAATATACAAAGACAAAGTGAAAAAGAAAGAAGGGAGGAAAAATTTTCAATAGTCATTGACAACTATTGAAAAGGTAGCAAGATGCAATGGAAATTTTAGAAAAATATAAATAAGTAAATGAGTGGAAATCGAACAGGTGAGTGTGTTAAGTAATAAGCCACTGAAAGAGAATGACTCTCCCCAGACACAATAAAATATTCTTCAAGACAAGAATTCACATAAAGAATCTTGCAAACCATGTGTTCATCCATGTGTTCAAAGTTTAGATCTCACAAGGTTTCACTTTGCTTTCATCATTTGGAAGTCAATAAAATAGCTAGCAGTATGGTATTATTTGATCCTTTCACCTGCACGATTTTCAATAAGAAAAAAAAAAAACTCAGATTTTTTGCATGGAATCAAGTACCTTGACCTCCTAATATGCTGCAAACCCCTTATTTTTGTTTGGAATAAAAAGTGTGTGTGTGTGTATGTGTGTGTGTGTAGGGCCAGACACCCCCCTCCATATCTCGGAATCATGAGAAATTTTTTTTTTTATCATTGAATGAATTCCGGCAACCTTCTAATATGCTACAAAACCCATGTTTGGATCTGGAAAACGGGGTGGGGTGAGGTGGAAGCTTCGGAAATTCAACCCCACCCCCACCTCCATTGATCTTTTTACCTGTAGGATTTTCACTAAGAGAAAAAAAACTCGGATTTTTTGCATGGAATCAAGTACCCTGACCTAATATGCTGCAAACCCCTTATTTTTGTTCGGAAAAAAGAGAGGGAATGGATACCCCCCCCCCCCTCAATACCCTGGAATCATTGAGGTTTTTTTCTTTTGTTGAATGAATTCCGGTGACCTCCTAATATGCTACAAAACCATTTTTGGGGGTCTGAAAAACAGGGTGGGGTAGGCTGGAACCCTCGGAATTTTCGCCCCCACCCCCGTTTTCAAATATTTTTTGCTATTTATTTCTTTACCCATAATTTTAGATAACATTTTGCAGAAATACGTTTCGAGAGAGTGTAGATTACATTAGATTGAAAATTCAAAGAAGTTTGAGATGAGTAAATGAAAATGCAGAAGTTATAGAAGTTAGTGGTAACGAAGTGTGTGGTGTGAGAGAGGGAGAGAGAAAGAAATAAAGAGTGAGTGGGTGACTCCCTCTCTCTCTCTCCCTCCCCACACACAAAAATAAAACTCATTTTGGCATCAAAAACTGCAAAGGGAAAATGCTTTAGTTTTTAAAATCTATTCTGCAATCTGGGATTATTATATATATATCATATCCAGTGATTTTAAGAGGTAGGAAAAATCGGGGTCGATTAAATAAGTACCAGTAAAACATTGGAGTCGATGTAATCGACTAGTCCCCTCTCCCCAAATTTCAGATTTTGTGCCCATAGTAGAAAGAATTATTTTATATATATATATATATATATATATATATATATATATATATATATATATATATATATATATATATATATATATATATATATATATATATACAGAGGTGGTGTAAGTCCGTTAATCTGTTAATCGTTAATTAACGAAGTTAACATTTTCGTTAACGATTTAACTTTAAGTTAACTTTGAAAATCATTATCGGACTAATTAACTTCCGTTACATTTAGCTTCCGTTAACTCAAGTCTGTTAACCCCAAAATGTTATAAAAACCGGTAAACGTTTAAAAGTTTCTATTATTTTCAGATTGTCTTAGCATATTCAATATTGAACGCCACTTGTTATTATATAACTTGTAGGACCACGTTTAGCCCTGCCTGTATTTGAAACCAAATCCACCCTCTTGTTGCTTGCAAAAACGGCGAGAAATTTCCTTGTCCTGTCAAGAGGGAATAGTCCTCATCACCCCTCGCACCTTTCTTTTCCTGAAAAAAAGAGTGGTTTGAGGCGGGTTTGGAGGTCAGATACGTTGAATGCACACGAAAAAGACTGGGGAAAAATTATTCCACACAAAGGCACGAAATATTTACCGAAATTTTAATTGATTCAAATGAATGTTCCTCGTCTTCAAAAGTGGCAAAATGTTTGTCGGTTGCCATCTGGGATAATTTTAGTTACAAATCAAACAGGTAAGATGCATTAAGAATTTCAATTTTAGTGTTCATCCATAATGTTATTGTCTTAACACCTGTTAATTAAATTTACCTGCTCATAAAAGTCATATTTACTCAGCAAGATCAGCTAAAACTACATAACTATATACCCGTGGTATATAAAGCACCCACAGAGAAAATTTCAAATTTGTATGTAAAAATTTACAAATTGCAAGCAGATATTGTGGATACCCCGCTTGAACCTGAATAATTATAAATAGCGCGAACAAATATGAACACTAAAGATGCTTTTAGGTGTGTTTTTTTTCTTACACACACATACAACACGGCCTCGCTCGGGTGGGACTACAAGTGTGTTACTTTGACATCATTATTCCATAAAATTTGCTTATGGGGAGAAAAGTATTGAAAAATATCAATAGATGTGTGAGTGAGAAAGAAACGAGGAGGGAAGTTTTGGGATGTGCTAAAAACAACAACCAGATAGCCCTTATATGACACATTTTCCTCTGAAATTATTAACATTTTAAAACTCCGAATATATTTCTCTCACGGGTTTTAAATGCGTAGTGTAAAGGAAAAAAAAAATGGTCAAAATCGTTTTGGACTGAGGTGGTGAGAATGAAAAATAAATTTTCAAAACTTTTTTCTTTTTTTTTTCGTGAAAAGATGCCTCTCATTATTCTGAAGACTTTGGTGAAAAGCATTGGAAAAAATCCCCGTCAAAACGGAGAAATTCCAACTTATGTGGGCCGTCTGATCCGAAACTCCGTTTTCCAGAAATTCCTCCCCCACTCTCCACACCATTCCAAAAATTTTTCCTACAAATTTCTTTGTATTCCTAGTCTTCACAGTTTGAAAGTATCTGTATAGAATTTCATTAAAAATAACTATTTTCCAGAAAGTTATGAGGGGGAAAATGTCGGTTCTGTGAATTTTCCGAAACTCCTCTCCCGAACCCCTCAGAAAATTTTGTCCAAAAAATCTTTAAATATACTCAATCTACAGGATATAAGCGATTATTTGGTGAAAGTTTTGTTAAAAAGTATCCATTTTTCTGGAAGTTATGAGGCAACAAAGTCGGTGGGGTATTAAACTGTAGTTATGCCTATTTTTTATTAAAAGTTAACGTTAACGGATTAACGAAGTTAACTTTTCGATTAATGGCGCCCACCTCTGTGTGTATATATATATATATATATATATATATATATATATATGTGTGTGTTCATATAATGATATCTACTAAATGTATTGGTAAGATAAAACATGTAATCGTTACCAAAATAGCAAAATTTCGTCCACAAAGGTCTATAGTAGACTCCTTATGGATCGATCTCCTTGGTTATATATAAAAAAATTGAATAAGAACTTTGACGCTAAAATCCATATATATTAAAGTTTATTACCTATGTAATAAACTTATTTAACTTGAATTAAGAGTTGAATTTGACCTTATACAGAAATGTTTACATAGGTAATAAACTTTAATATATATGGATTTTAGCGCCAAAGCTCTTATTTAAATGTTTTAAATGGGTATGTATATATATATATATATATATATATATATATATATATATATATATATATACGCATTCTCCCTCTACATAGAAAATAACTGGAAGAGGTACCTGGTTGACTGTTTCATTCTTTGGCATGAAAGTATAGAGAGACTTAAAGAATTTCAAGCACTTATAAATGGACTTGACGTTAACATTCAATTCACGATGGAATATAGCCACCACCAACTTCCTTTCCTCGACATCTACATTAAGAAATCTAACAACGAAATAGAAACAGATATATACTATACGCCCACGGACTCCAAGCAATATCTACCGTTCAACTCATGCCACCCCAGACACACTAGAATGAATATCCCCTTCAACCTAGCGAAAAGGATTTGTACTATAGTTTCTAATACAAGCACCAGGGACACGACTACATGAACTAAAGGATACACTTATCACCAGGAACTACCCACCATCACTAATTGATATATGCTTTCAACGTACCCTACAATTCAAAATCCACGAACTCAGACATCCCAAATTAAAGAAGGATTTACAACCAAAAGCCCTACCATACATCTCCACACACAACCCTCTTAACAATGAAGCCTTCGACACCATCCTCCAAAACATTCCCTACTAAAGAGGGACCACAGAATGAATTTAATCTTCCAAACGCACACCATCACAAAGAGCAAAAGACAGTCCAAATCTATGAAAAGACTCCTAACACAAGCCCGAATACGCTCAACAACAACACTGAAGCCATTAGTAAAAAATGCGGCAGACCTAACTGTGGTATATGCGTCAACCTAATTGAGGGGGTCACAGTTCTTTTTCAAACAGGGCCAACGTTTCACAGTGAAAAGCAGCTTCACATGTGCTTCAGAGAACCTGATATATGTATTAACCTGCTCTGGGTGTCGTGAGCAATACATAGGCCAAACCCAAAACAGTCTACGTCAAAGGATGGCTCTGCACAGATCCCAGATCAAAATTCCGAAAAACAGAAAAATAGCGAACATCGACATTTGCACCAATGACAAACAACCCAGGTTCAGAATTTTTCCCCTCTATCAATTCAGGGACGATATAACCTGTAGTCATCGCATTAATAAAGAGTCATTCTTTATCACAAAATATAAAACCTTTTTGAATGCATCCACCACAAATGACACAATCACCAGGGCCTTAGAATAAACACACACGCAAATATTTAAAACGATATATTCAAAAGTCACTTCACATAAATTTATTCAGAACAAGGATTTTTCTGAATTGACCCGTCAATTCAGAAAGATCCCAGAACAATTCTAATCACTACTATTCCAACCACAACGGGTCACTTTTAGGTCACTTGACCATTTAAGAGGATTCCACCAACATCCTGCTACTGTCACACTACTCCCGCATTTTTCTTCTTCATCATCTTCTTCTTCTTCTTCACATCCTTTCTCTATTACTACTGCTGCTTAAACAATCAATGACAAGAATTCATATCAAACTAGCTGCTGCTAACTACCTAGAACCCACAAGAGTAAAAAAGAAAGACAGAGACAGACTGAAAAAAGGAAATTGTCCCTTGCATTTGAAAACTATGGAAATATTTAAAAAAAAACATTTCATTCAATTTTTCCACAATTTAATTGTTTTTCATACATTACTCTAAGTTGAAAAAATCGCAAAGACTTAAACCGGTACTAAAATGTTCTTCATGATAAAATTATTTTAGCTTTTTCTACCTTGTCTTATTTTCCTTATATATATATATATATATATATATATATATATATATATATATATATATAGCAGCGTGGAAGGTGTTTTGTAAGCCATTCAAGAACACACAAAAACCGTTAGTGTCACTTTAACATTTAAATTTCATTAAATAATCAAAATATTTTCGTCGCTTTGAAACCGCGACTTGTTCACAGAAAAAACTTGGCGCTGACAAAAATCTCGGACCTTGAGTCACTGTTGCTGCAGCTAAATATTAATATATATATATATATATAAACACACACACATACAGACATATGTGCGTGTATGCGTGCGTGCGTACCTGTGTGCGTACATACGTACTCATTCACACACTCATGAATTTCTAATTTTGGCTTGAAGGTCAGCAATTTTGAGGTAGTCGATTAGCCCAACTCCAGTCTTCTATTGCTACTTATTTTGATCAACCTCCGAAACTATGAAAGGTGGTATTTGAGTCCAGAACACAGTGTTGAAGGAAATGTCGCTAAGCATTTTGTCCAACCTGCTAACAATTCTGCCTGCTCGCCGTCTATGCATAAATAGGGGTCCGGACAAAACGTTTCTTTTACAGTAGCTACAAAGACTGCGATTGCTCGATATATTTGAAAGAGCAACCAATTTTCATTAAATAAATGGTAAAGATCAAGTTATTCTACAGTTTAAAATTATTATCTTAATATTTTTTTGCAATTGTCTTTAATTTCCAGCTCATGTTTAATCATTTTCCCAGACAAGCTCTGAGATAAGTCAGCATCTGAGCACCACAAACAGAATAGACTAAAAATTTATAATTCTTTGTTGAGCAGCTTTATCAGACATCGACAGCACTCGAGAAAAAAATCCCTCATTTTAATTTTCGCTTATTCATTATTCCATGTTACCTCTTTCCGAATCAAACAAATTGCAAGAACTGAGGAACATTAGTTTGTGAGAGGGAAAATAGTTACGTACACAGTTCTAATCAACCGTGTGGATTTCGGTAAGTTTCTGGATCAGGCACTTAACTCTATGAACCTCAGTTCTTTGTCCCACGAGGAATAAGTAAGAAATCGTCTGCGAACCCATCATTTACGACAGTTGTTCTATTTAAGATCATGAAACCGAGTTAAACCCCAGCCGCTAAAAACTATATGTTGTTTTTATGTATCATTAAATTGGTTTGAGATATGACTGCCCATAGAAAGAGTGTAAAGCTCCTAAAATTCTTCTAACAGAATTTGAGTTAATGGTGAGAAAAGTTGTGGTGCAACCTGAGAAAGGCCCCAGAATGTTCTTTGCCGTTGGCATTTGAGAATAGAACAAAGTTGGAATGTACCTTGATATAAAATCTTTTTACACAAGAATCGAATCGAATACATTTTTCGTTAATTAAACGAAACATTTATGAGGCAATAATTTATTAGAAATATCAAGACTTAAGAGCAGGTTGCACCTAATTTTGCAGACAAAATCTAAATTTCACGGATAATTAATTTTCTAAAGACAAAACTTAGTCCTTCCTAACAAATCATAGCTGAACAAAATATAGCCAACACATTAAAAAAAAAAACTGTCTAATGTCCACCCTGCGATTTTTATAGAGAAATTGTATAGACGGTTGCGTCGGTCTCAGTTTATAACGAGCACTTATTTAGGAAGCTGGTGGAATAAAAGAAAAAATCGGGTACGGTGGACAATAAAGTGAACAGAAATGCAATGAATCAAAATGAAATATATGTATATAATCTAATAAACAACACCCCATTGTGTAACTGGTTGCTAGCGTGTCTAACAACTGACGAAACAAGGACACTGAAAAATCACGTTTTTTTTTTCTTTGGAGAACCTATCGTTACATTATACATACCAAAGCATTATTTTGGTTGTAATCAAATTGTAAGAGGAAATTTGGCACAAAGGTCAGCAGTTTGAAAGGATGGGGTAGACGATTACATCGACCCCAGTGCTCGACAAGTACTTATTTTGTCGACCTTGAAAGGATGAAATACAAAGTCGACGGAATTTGAACTCAGAACGTAACGTAAAGATGAACGAAAAACCGCTAAGCATTTTGCTTGGCGTGCTAACGATTCTACCTTAATAAGAGGTACTATTGATTTCAAATTTTGGCACAAGGCCAGCAACTTCGGCGGGAGGAGATAAGTCGATTGCATCGACCTCAGTACTCGGTTGGAACTTATTTTATCGACCCCGAAAGGATGAAAGGATAAATCGACCTCGGCGGAATTTGAACTCAGAGCGTTAAAGACGGATGAAATGCCGTTAAGTATTTTGCCCAGCAAGTTAACGATTCTGTCAGCTCGCTGCCCTAATAAGAAGAAATATTGACAGTTTGGGAATGTTTGTGTAGACGAGTTCGAATTTCATCACGTTACTGTTTTCAACAACGAAGATCATGATTTTTGCCACCCAACCCACCCAATTTTTAACTTCGTGTTTTTTTTTTTTTTGTTTTTTTTAATTTCTTTTATTTAGTTTGCAAGATTCATGTGAATTCGTGAGTTGAAACAAATTTTGCTGTGTGTAGGGGGTTCCACTCCTTTATTATTAGTTAATTGGTTAAATATAAAACTAACTAATCGATTGTTTGTTTAATTTGGTTAAACAGTAAGTCATTTGTTTTTGTTCTTTTTTTTTTTTTTGCAAAGCTCTTTCATTGCTACTTGCAAGTAGCAACGAAAGGGTTTTGACTCATTGTTTAACCAAATTAAACAAACAATCGATTAGTTAGTTGGATATTTAACCAATTGACTAATAATAAAGGAGTGGAATTGAACCAATGCCTGTGTTAATAATCTTGCCATAATGATTCCCATATTTTTCTTTTCCTTTTTTTCTCTTTTGTTTATGTTCTTTGAGATTACACGTTTAATAGTACTTAGAATAAGATTCTGAAATATTTTTTTTCTTAAAAATTTCAATTTTCTTTTCTTTCCTTTCAGAATATCAACGCCCCGATTGCTAACGATAATTTCCCAGTTTCAATTTATGATCATAAATCGAAAGAGGGTCCATACTCAAACAAGAGAAGAGACATCTAGTCTCATAAAATGTAAATATCGCGCCATGCCTGGAACTGCAGATAATCTATTTAAACTGATTTACAGTCAGTTGACGTTAGTGACACAGAAAAATTCTTTTACACCATTCATCAAACATACAAGTCATTCATATCCTGTGTAATTATTATATTTCAACTAATAAAAGTTTCAATTAATAAAATTAAATCAAATGTATTTCACATTTATCGCTTTCTGACAACGAGTGCCTTTCAGCTTAATTTTATTGTCGATTATCATCGCCTTTTATTCGTTTTGGTCATTGGACTGCGACCATTCTGAGGCACCGCTTTATTAACAATTATCTGTCACTTTGATTCATTGAATTTCCTTTCAGTTGATTTCAATTTTTTTGCCACCATTATACGTTCAGACAAATAAAGGCAAAATCGTTAGCGCACCGGACAAAACGTTTAGTGGCATTTTATCCGTCTTTATGTTCCGAGTTCAAATTCCCCTGAGGTTGACTTTGCCTTTCATCTTTTCAGGATCGTTAAAACAAGTTGGGCACTAGGGTTAATGTAAAAGACTAGTTCCCTCTTCCAAATAACTGCTGGCCTTGTGCCTACAGTAGAAAGGATTGTATGTTTATACAACGAAAGCTCGCCAAAATTTAACAGACAGGATTTGAATGAGGATCAGTTACAAAAATAGCATCTAATCGGCGTTTAATTAAACGTCGTTAAACAGAGAAACAGTTTTTGTTTTGAGACACCAGAAATTAAAAGCTAGTTTTTTAACCAATATATTAATTATAAACCATCTTGTTGTGAACGTTTACTTTTAGTTTGCGTAGATAAGTTACTCAAGAAAGGCATCTCATTTCCGTTCGTTGCCTTATCTTTGGGGCACTTAAAATCGATATCGATATCTATATGAACTCAAATGTCTAAACAAGCAATATTATGTCATACCCACCCCGTCACAGAAACAAAAACAGATGATCTCTTACCGAGACAATGAGCTTCTAGAAATGTGACCACCGGGATTTGAAACAAGGGATTGCCCAGAAATTCCAGTAACTCATCGTATATCCACTCATTTTTCTCGGCCATGGTAACTTTTCCTGCTTGGAGTTGTGTAATGCAATTATAGCATTTATTGTTGTCGTTAGTAACTGTATTAGCAACCGGGACAGGTGACGACCAACACCGTTAGCACACCTGACTTTGTCCGCGTTTTTCTCGCTTAGTTGAATTTATTGATAAATGTTACCAAGTAATGGTTTGGATTACTTTTAAAGATGTCTCGATTCTATAAAGACACCATCCTATCCTTTTTTAATGTAGATTTTTACACACACTCAAACAAACGCGCACGCACACATACATACACAGGCACATCCATATAATATATACATACAAATATATGAGCAGACAGAGAGAAAGAGCGGAAGAGAAAGAAGTGTGTGTGTACTCGTGCATGTGTGTTTGCGTGCGTGTGCGCGCGCGCGCACACATCTGTGTGAAAATAGCTATTGTTTCCCAAAGCTCCATTTCATAAACAATATCGTAATATCATTTATTAAGGATTGCTTTAAGACAAAAGTAATCATCGACCGAATGCAAAGTCAAGGATAGAAAAAATACTAATTAGAACAAGTGGATAATAGGAGAAACATGCTTTGGATTAGGGACAGGATGATGAGGCGGGTATGTTTATACAGTGTAGCAATAGAATCAATATAGACAATCACGCAATGACAATGTCTTTCATGTATGTGTATGTGTGTGTGTGTGTGTGTGTGTGTGTATGTATGCATATGGTAAACGAAAGACAGAAGATGGAAGATACGAGAATATTTATTAATCACCACCGTTTCGACACGTTTAGCATCGATCCCTCACGGGTGGAATACTTAACTGGCTCAGGAGCGTCCGACGGTGCAGATGTGTCTCTTCGGGTGATAAATAGATATAACTCGTTAAAACAATAGTTCCGCAATGTATCTTCTCATTTCGTTTGTGTGTTCTTGTTTGTTTTTAAATCGAGTAATAAATAAAAGCAAGTTAACATTAAGCTAAATGATTACTCAATACTTAGTATAGAGTACATATTTATTATACTTTTACAAGAAGAATAGTGATAGTGACTTCAAAGATTCAGCCTGCTGGCCTTCATCAGACTGTCCGATGTAGGCTAGCAAGCCTAAACTTCAGTCACAGTCACCGCACGATCGAGTAATAAATAAAAGCAAGTTAACATTAAGCTAAATGATTACTCAATACTTAGTATAGAGTACATATTTATTATACTTTTACAAGAAGAGTAGTGATAGTGACTTTAAAGATTCAGCCTGCTGGCCTTCATCAGACTGTCCGATGTAGGCTAGCAAGCCTAAACTTCAGTCACAGTCACCGCACGCCTTGTAAAAGTGTTTCATAAGCTAATTAGAAACGTATAATTCTCCATTCTTTTGTCTTCTTCTACAATACTCTGAGAAGTTATACTGAATCTATTCGGTTGGAATGCAAATTTATGGATTCCGTGAATTACAATGACTTTCACTGGATAATTTCACTGGCTAAGTTTGATAACTATAGTGTGTTTATGAAATATTCGTCTGGATTTTTAATACCATTTCTTTCCTTTATACGCACGCACACACACGTGTGTGTGTGCATATATATATATATATATATATATATATATATATACAACGACGTCTGAACTTTTTGGAACTTTGTTTTTTCGTACACTGTTGCTTTGCCTTTCTCTCTCCTTTTATTCTTCTTTTATTCTCCTTTTCTTCCGGTTTTTTTAAAATTCTCTCTCTCTGTTTATTTTCTCTTATTCTTTTCTGTTGAAGAGCATAGATCCGAAACATAAAACACTTTCTCACATTCTCGAGCGTCAAACTAATAAACCTGCTTGTTGTTCATACACTTAAAATAACAATGCCCATCTAGTATTCCTTAAACTCGACTTGAATGATAATGGCTTCAGAGACATTTTTGCTTTGAAACATCAAAGCGGATTTTCATCGATAGGGCACATACCTTTCTCTGACTGGAAACTACATGCTGGGTTAGAATCCCATAACAGCCCTTCATTGTTACGTCTGAACTAATCTATATATACAATCCATCATCTCCCATGTCTTTATTTGGCATGGTCTCCTTATTTCTGCAACATACAGAACGTACCTTTGATCCGGGTAAATAGCTCCTCAAAAGAGAACATCTCGTATTAGTTCTCTTCATTATTGGCTTCCTTGATTACCGTTTTCAAAAGAGAGGACATTCTTTAAGGCGTTCCATCTTTGTTAATTCAGCAAAATCTTTTCATTTCTTTATTTGGAAGCCATTCTATATAAAGACCCATACAGTTGAATTTTCCGTAGTATACTGGATTTTCTGTGTCAGAATTTAATCTGAAAAGAAGCAAAAAGCAAGAAAACAGTGGCAAAAATTAGCCGAGAAGGTTGTTGCGCTTACAATAGGAATCCATGATACGAATGTCATTCTCAGAAAAATATTTCATTTTGTATATTTTTGAAGTTTTAATAAGAGAAAGTAATAATTTTTAGCAGACGATTCCCTCCTTTTATGATTTCATCAATGCATCTACTCATTCACCTACTCCCCTTCTCTCTCTTCTACCTCCTCTCTCCCTCTCTCTCCCCCCACTTTCTCTCTCTCTCTCTTCTACCTCCTCTCTCCCTCTCTCTCCCCCCACTTTCTCTCTCTCTCTCTTGAATGCATACTCACGTAAATATAAGTAAACGTGTATGTATGGAAGCATACATACAAACACACACATCAGATATACATACAAACATACATACATAAGCACACATACATACATAAGCACACATACATACATACATATATATGTATGTATATATATATGTATATATATGTATATATATGTATATATATATATGCGAGCGTGTGTGTGTTAATGGAGAACTTGCCTGGCGTTACTATAAATATTGTAGATTAATCATATAAGGAACTTTAATCGCATAACACTGGGGGTAGGCTGCTCGTTATGTTGGCATGTTGGCATTATGTAAGTATATGTGTGTCGTTTCAATGTGTTGATAGTGATAACAAAGTTTGGTATTAATCTCCTAGATGAAATATAAGTAGTCGATAATGCTATATATATATATATATATATATATATATATATATATATATCTGCGCGCATTTACACACATACATACATGCACACAAATGCAAACGCATATAAAAGAAAACTGGGGAATTTGTTTATAAAATATTTAGCTGCATCATCTTACGTGAATTTCATTAACAGAGAATGACTATCAGTTATATACTGTAAATTATATAATCTAATTACATTACCAAATCTTCAGAGAAGTGTAACTGTTATTCGTAAGTTTGTGTGTGTGCTAAATTTTGCCACACAATAATACCATATTCTGATGGTAATACATTGAATTTTAAAGTTTCATGCGTAGCCTACTCCAGTCAATCACCAGACACAACCACTTAGTAAAATGTGTTTCTGTTACTGTATGATAAGTTTAAAAAGTTATAAGCAGCATAACTTGTTACACAGAGAAAATCATATGTTATAAAAGAGAAGCGGATCTCCGACTCTCTGTCCGTCACAACATCTATTAGAGGGAGAGAAAAAAAGAAGAGGAATTAAAATACACGTCACAACGTGTATTTAAAAGAAGAGGAGGAGAAAAAGTTGTTGAGAGAGAAGTGTGTGTGAGAGAGAGTGTGAAGATAGATAGATAGATAGATGGATAGGTAGTTAGGTAGGTAGGTAGGTAGGTAGGTAGGTAGGTAGGTAGATAGGAAGGTAGGTAGGTAGGTAAGTAGTTTTGTCACTTTAGTAACTAACAAGTTTTTTTTATTAAAAACGCGAGAATTTTAAGTGCAAGTCTATTAACACAACGCAAGACAGCTTAAATAAGAATTTCATTATATAACAATTTGGATAGTTATTTCTTTGGTGTTGTGTGTGTGTTTCTGTATGTTTGTGTGTGTGTGTGCGTGTGTGTGTGTGCGTGCGTGTGTGTGTGTGTGTGCATGTGTGTGTGCCTATGTATTTATGTATGTATGTATTTCTGAACGATCAACAGATAATTTTACCGGCAGCGTAGCGATGGGTTAGGACCTAGTATGTTATTATTATAAATAAATAACTAAGCGCTGACAATTTAATCAAATGGTGGTAATATCTCGTAGTGTTTCAGGAGGTACTTTTCGAAGTGGTGACATATAGTAAGCATTATTGATCTCACGTTTTATAAAGTTTTTTTTTAGTACGAGGCTCCTAGTAGTATCTATGACACGCACGCGCGACCAAATCTAGAAAAGGACAACCCGACTGATTGGAATAAAATCACTCATAGGCATACTCTAACATCCCTCCTCTCCCTGCTTTTTTTTTTATCACTACTATAATATCCCATCCACCTTGGAGTTGGCTGAGCACATGCCACTCCATTCAGCCGTTCCTGATCCACTGATCTCTTCTCTTATCAATCTGGTTATGTCTAACCAACTAGGCCTCGCACTATTCACTATGTTTAGGTCTTCAATTACAGAACACTGGGTCTCTGGAACTCTGTTCCTGTTCAGGAATTCTTTCCGAGATCTTACTAACGAGTTCTTTCCGAGAGCTTCAGCAATGTTCTGCAACACGCATGCGTCTCTCTCTCTCTCTCTCTCTCTCTCTCTCTCTCTCTCTCTCTCTCCCTCTCTCTCTCTCCCTCCCTCTCTCCCCTCCCTCTCTCCCTCTCTCCCCCTCTCTCCACACCCTCTCCCCCTCTCTCCTCTCTCTCCCCTCTCTCCACACCCTCTCCCCTCTCTCTCTCCCCTCTCTCTCCCCTCTCTCTCCCCTCTCTCTCCCCTCTCTCTCCCCTCTCTCTCCCCTCTCTCTCCCCTCTCTCTCCCCTCTCTCTCCCCTCTCTCTTTCCCTTCTCTCTCTCCCCTCTCTCCCCCTCTCTCCCCCTCTCCCCCCTCTCCCCTCTCCCCTCCCCTCTCCCTTATCTCCCCCTCTCCCCCTTTCTCTCTCTAATGACCCAGTTGTTATTACAAAATGTCATAATCATTTTGTTCTTTACATCTCTGGGATGTTTACATTGCCGTGAATCTCTTTCCTCTATTGCTCCTAAATTGTGGGTCCCTTTCAAAGACGTGGAGGCAGGGGTACAGTTAAACAATGAGTCAACACATGTTAAACTTTCGGACAAATACTATATATATCCCTTCAAAATATTATTCGTAGAGTGAGTACAGAGTGACACGAGATAAGTACCTTTAGGACAGGTTGTCGATAATTTTACATGCTGGGACGAAAAGACGAACTAATCAATTAATCAGTTAACTGATCGATTAATTAATTAATGCATTTGGGAATTAATAATAAAAGTGAATCGAAATACAACCAGTGCAACTACAACAATATGTATGTATGTATGTATGTACGTATGTATGAATGTATGCATCAAAAGAATGTGTTATAATGCTATTCTACATATACAAAAGCAGTCATACCAACAATCCAACATACCTTCATCATCAGCTGCCCCACAGATATCATTATGGTTTCGACACCTAGGCAGTACCATTCAATCCGGCGGTGTCAACAGCACTAAAATAAGTGTTTGAGAACAAACAAACCAAGGAAACCACAACTTTCAAACACATTTACCTTATGTACAACCGTACCGGTAAATAAATTCAATAAGTAAATTACAACCAATTCCTAAATACGTAACTAAACAGCGACCAATCCATTAAGTCATACATAAATTATAATCCCTATCTATCTATCTATCTATCTATCTATCTATCTATCTATCTATCTATCTATCTATCTGTCTATCTATCTATTTATCTATCTAGCTATCTATCTATCTATCTGTCTGTCTGTCTGTCTGTCTGTCTGTCTGTCTGTCTGTTTGTGTGTGTGTCTGTTTGTGTGTGTGTGTGTGTGTGTGTGTGTGTGTGTGTGTGTGTGTGTGTGTGTGTCTGTCTGTCTGTCTGTCTGTCTGTCTGTCTGTTTGTCTATGTGCGTACGTGCGTGCATGCCTGTAAGTATGTATGTACTTTTTCTCTTTTTAATTTAGAAAAAATTTCGACTGGCCACCTGCTTGGTAGCAAGGTTGTGAAGGAAAGCATTTTGTTTTAACTACCATCCTTTAAATCTTGAAGAGGTCTTGCAGATTTTTATAGTCTCAGATATCGTGATAATTTGTAGCGTATGAATTAAGGATTTGCGTTCTCTCCCCAAGATCCAAAGTTCAGCCATACTTTTTCCAGACGGGTTGGTATCTATCCTGTTGCTCCAGTAATAATGGGTATGAAGCTGAAAGTGTATCTGAGGTGCTTGATTTACCAACTCTTTATCAATGGTCTATAGATGTCCTCCTTCTCTTGTATTTTTCTAACCATCTAACCATATTGGTGTCCAGAGGACAGCTTATTTCCACAACAGAACATATCTTTTCCTTGTGGCCCACACAACAATACCTGGCCGGTTGTGCTTTAACTTGGTGGCTGTTGTAATTTTAAAGTTCCACCAATATTCTTTTGACCCATCAATCTCAATACGGTTAACGTCATCTGTAGGTGTTTTCTTTTTGAATGTACGTTTACACGTGTGATTCATCGATGGGGCCCGTGGGCATATGGTGTAGTGGTTAAGAGCGCGGGCTACTAGCCCCAAGATTCCGAGTTCGATTCCAAGCAGTGACCTGAACACTAATAATAATAATAATAATAATAATAATAACAATAATAATAATAATAATAATAATAATAATAACATCGAAAAATACATTAGGAATGAGAACCCAGGTTCGAAATTTCCCCAAGACACCTGAAGAAGGCTGGAGGGTACATCAGCCGAAACGTTGTGTTAACAACAAACAAGATGAGGACAAATATCCGTCGAATGTAAATAACGTAAATAATCTATTGAGACAGTATCTGGCACTTTTCGATGTTCCCCCGTAGCAGATGCTTTGAATGTCGTTTTAAATTGGCTCTTTTCAATGATCTTTTTATGGGCCGCCATTTTTTCATTGATCTTTTTATGTGACTAAATATCCGTATATATTCAGAGCCTTGTGTTCGTGTTTGACACATGATATAAACAAGATAAAGTAAAGCATATTTGAACAACGCCATGTGACTTCCATAAAATAATACCAAAGAAAATAAACTAAATAAATGAAAATAATAAACAAATGTAAAATGTATGTATTTATTTATCATAAAATACATGACAAAGAAAATATGATGTTGCTGCGTACAATGTGCTTGCATTCCACTGTTCATGTTATCTCTTCCTATGTTTCGACTTTATCTTTGATTCCGTTGGTATCTTGTACATTCATGGTCAGTCATGTCAGGTCTTTATCGTTTTTTTCCTTGTCTTAATCTTTTTCTTATTTCCTTTCTTTGCCTTCGATTTTATTCAATAACAAAAGTTGCTTATATGTGAAGTGACGATAAAACTTATAGGGCAAAATATTTGCAGAAGTTTAATAAGATAACAAAAATAACAATAGATTCTATACTTTTGTTTTTACTGTTTGCTGCCCCTTGAAAATGTACGTAAAGGTGAAAGTGTTTAACGTGCTTCTCTAGAAAATAAAATTATAGAAAGAGTTTTTCCTGGAAAATGATATTACAAATGATCGTTTAAAAACCTATGATTTACATACATGTATACTCCCGCCTCCAACTCCAAGTGTAGAAAGTTCAACTTAAGTGACGTGGAAAACCATCACACTGAATGTAAAATATGTAATTGCAAGTGTTGAGGCAATTGGAATTTGGCTTATGTCAGACGTATGTGGGTAATTCTTTAAACTTGGTAACATTAATGTTTAGAACCATCATGAAAATGCAATCAAAATAAAAGCTTTTACCATGATGAACTCGAGAAGGTGACTTGTGCAAGGGTAAATATTTGGAAAAATTGAAGATAAAGAAAATGGACGATGAAACACAAAGTAACATGCCGCTAAGCCAAATCATCGTAAGGGGAAAAGCAAGGATCATCCATAGACAGTTTCGAGAAGAAGGAGATAATTCAGAAGCACTCACAACTAGTAGAGTTGCTTTGATAGATACAAAAATGGTGGCACACCCTACCGTATTTCTGGTTAAGTTGCAAATGCAGGCACCCAGGCAACTAAGGAATTTTCGTAGGTTCTTAAGAATATTTCTGAGTGTTGCAAATAACCTCCGAAATACTATGGAAGATCACACGCAACAGTAGCACCAAGAATTCTTTCCGATAAATTCCTCAGTAAATAGCATCATGAAGATTACTGAAGCCATGGAACAGTTTACTGTGATTGACCCTGACAGGGAGTTCAACAGCGAAAAGAGGTATTGTGGACAGGGTATTTTGCTACCTAGAACTGCTTTGTGAGGGAGAATATTTAAGTTAGTGCAGATGACATTAGATTCTTGATTAAAGTACGAAGAACTACAACCTGGTCTCTTATCTCAGATATAGCAACTTCTGTCCTTGTTCGCACTGTTGTGTTTCAACTGAATTAATTTGAGCAAACCTGTGTGCTCATTGTTAAAGTTAATTAACCACGTTTTAATTTTATAAATGCGTTAGATATCAATTAAATCCGTTTACTAATTCTATAATAACTTAAGATCACATTGTTACAGGTTGAATAAAGTTAAGCGCTTGGACTTTACAATAGCGTGTATGGATTTTTTTTAGTTGTTTGACAATATTTAACACATTTGTGTTCATATCTTAATTAAAAACATCCTACCAAGCTCGCTTTCTCAATTTGTGCAATGTTATAACAACCCTGTAAGGCACTGATTCGTTTAGAACTGCTTCTTAGGAACGTATTTACAGCGTTAACCGAGATATTACTCTGCGTGACTGTGCGCGCGCGCGCGATTACACAATGACGAGTAGAAACGCACCTTTGTTCTTCAAAAGATACTGACATTTATTTTCTTCCCTCCATCTCCATCTAACCTATCTACCCATCTACTTACTTACCTGTCGACCTACCTATATATACAAATAAACCAACAGACGTTAATAATACATACATACATACACACACACACACATATATATATATATGTGTGTGTATATGTATATATATTTATATATATTTGTGTATATATATATATGTGTGTATGTATATACGTTTACATATATACATATGTATGTATGTATGTACGTATGTATGCATAAATGTATTATATATATATATGCCATCAATAAAACATCGTTGGCATTGTGTTGAAACAGCTGATCAATGAAACTGAAACATGTTTCGACTTGTAAGCAGCTTAATTAATATAAAGATGTGATGTATATTCTAAACAGAGTTTCAGAACCTACACACACTATCTTTGTCGTTACACACACACACACATATATACACACACGCACACACACATATATATGTATGTATGTATGTATGTATGTATGTATGTATGTATATTGTGTATATTGTATGTATACATTCATACATACACACATACACACACACACAAATATTTATATATATTCTTTTAGACTTAAACGCAAAGCGAATTGTACGTCTTTATCCAGTAATATTTGGGCAACTATGAACTACCTCATGCCCCATTCAGCCATGTCAGCATCGACCTTGTCGGCCCCCTACCACTTTCACAAGGTTGCTCGTATCTACTGACCTTGGTAGACCGCTATACCCGTTGGCCTGATGCTAACCCTCCCCGCAGCACGGAAACACAAGAAGTCAGCCGAGCCTTCATCGCAATCTGGGTCACCCGTTTCGATGTCCCAGACAGGATCTCATCCGATCGGGGTCCACAATTCACCTTAAAGCTGTGGAATGACATGTGTGACCTTTTCGGAATCACAATGAACCGCACAACAGCCTACCACCCACAAGCCAACGGATTAGTGGAGAGATTTTACTGCCGCCTGAAGGAATCCCTGAAAACCAGACTTAACAGGTCAAATTGGATTGACCAACTACCATTGGTAATGCTGGGAATCCGCACCGCCCCAAAAGAAAATCTCAACACTTCCTCCGCAGAAATGGTGTATGGTGCCCCTCTTACAGTGCCAAGAGAGTTCCTTCCGAATACGAAGTCAGACCCAGAGGTCAAAAGGTACCTCACTCAACTGAGACAGCGTGGGCCAGTTGCGCCCTGTTCCCATGTCGATACACGGTGCACCCAGATCATCTGTACCAAATGACCTCTGCACGGCTAACTTTGTGTTCGTTCGACGTGACACACGACGAAAACCCTTCCAGTTACCCTACGATGGTCCATATCAAGTCATACATCCAGGAGATAGAACATTCCAACCCCTAATTGGTGGACAACAAGACAGTCTCCATCGATAGATTGAAACCAGCCCATCTCGATATTGACAGCCCCGTTGTGAGTGTGTGCGCGCGCACGTACGTGTATGTGTGTGTGTGTGAGTATATGTATGTATATGTGTGTCTATATATACATGTGTATGTGTGTATATATATATATGTATATATGTATGTGTGTATTTTGTAAGTAAAATGTATTACCGTTTTATTTGTTGAAATTTTCAGTTATCATAGATAGTTTAATTCTTGTTCAGCATCTTAACCAAAGTAAATAGATGACTCATCTACGTACTTTGATCTCAACTTTGATCTCTTGCGACCGCAGGTGTTGCAGGGGTTTAGCGACGACCCTGGGTTCATGGGTACTTAGCACCTGTGACTTGAGCCATAAAACTCCACAACCGTTTCACACACACACACACACACACACACACACACACACACACACACACACACACACACACACGCACACGCCACTGTATTAACAACATATGTAGCTACACACATTCCGACCTTGTTGGTAGGGTGGTTGTGGTGGTGTTGTTTGTATTAGTTTTGGTGTTGAAGATGATGAAGATGATCGTAGGAGTATTGTTGGTGGAGGAGGTCGTCATATTGTTCTTGTTAACTATATCATTGTTGCTGTTTATTCTTATCTCAATCTTCATTGACCTAAGATCAACAGCATTTTATTCAATTTTTGAAATACATTAGGACAGCATATTAGCTCATGTGATTGTCTTTAATTTCAAATGGAAACGTTTATCCTGTTCTTACTGTTGGGCAGTAAGCAGATATCTCGGTGAATCAGAAAAAAAAAGAAGAAATCATTGAAACTGGTGGTTTAATGTTCATGAGCAAAAATTGACGAAACCAGATTGTCTGAGAAAGGAATGACTTATAAAACTTATTTAGTGAAGAAAGAAAGAAATTACAACCAGGTTTCAACGAACGTAGATCATCGTTTAAGACTTCTCTTGTGTGAAAATGATCGTGGTGTCAGCAGAAGTCTAACTCACGGCACAAGTAGTTGAGCTTCAGTACTAGTCATGGCAAACCTTTTTAGCCCGGTGTGTTAAAATTTCAATTTCTTTTTTCTTACATTTAAGCATGTATTTTAGCTTTAGGTAAATGCCTATAGAAAAGTTTTTTATAACATAGTGATGTAAATTGATTTTTGTTTCGAAATCTATAACACTATTTTACGCCGCTGCTCAACATACTAGAATAGTTAAATATTTTCAAATTATACCCTACTGTCTTACGAAACGAAGCTGGAAAAAAAAAGAAAAAAACCAAAAAAATCCTGTAGATCTCGACAGGAACGTCTTCGATCACCTGTGTTGGGTCATTGCAAATCTAGATCTAAGTAACACGAACACCAATAAAGTAAATTCATTTCTAAATTTGTAAAAGTCTACAATGCTTCTATTGTTTTCATAACAAAGCAAGAGCAATATAGCTATATTTCATTCTTAGTATGTTTACTTTAATCCAGTGTATATCACTTCAAAACACCGACAGCATTTACTGTAGTCACACCTAACAGCTACAAAAGTTTTATCCATTGACAAATCTACTTACAATTAGAATGATTATATTCCTACCGTTATTATGAAACAAAGATAAAAAGTTTCAAGTGGAAGTGTCATATATCATGACCATTTCGAGTACCGGACACAATAGCAGTAGGGTCTTGTTATTTGGTTTAATACAATATTAATAAAAAGTTTACTTCAAAAAAAAAAGAAAGAAAGAAAGAAAAGAAAAAAAAGAGAAGACTGTCTTATTTGTGAGGAAAAAAGATTAAAGTGCTTATGTGCTTACATGTATGAATCTCTCTCTCTCTCTCTCTCTCTCTCTCTCTCTCTTTCTCTCTCTCTCTCTTTCTCTCTCTCTCTCTTTCTCTTTCTCTCTCTTTCTCTCTCTCTCCCTCTTCATCTCACCCTTCACTTCTCTTGTAAGCAAGCAATCATACATCTACATATTCACGTAGAAGCATACATACACACAGCCAAAAGACTAATTCTCAGGCAAACTCAAGGCAGACCTTGAAGAAAGATGGCATGGCATTGAAGAGAGCGCGAATAGCGACGAAAGGACTTTAACAAACAAACAACTGATTGATTGTTTAACCAACACACTAAACAAGCGATCGATTAGTTAGTTGGTTAAATATCTAAACGATTGACTAACAATAAAGAAGTGACACTGAAACAGTGCGTGTGTTTGTTTTTATTGTTGGCATAATAACTTTCCTAAGACACAACAATACATACATACGTTCGTAATTACGTGCATACATACATACATACATACATACATACAAAAAGTACCCTGTTGATGTTGAAATTCCAATGAAGGAGCCATGGATCGAAGTTAGAAACCGGCACTTTCTCTATTCGTAAGAAATCTTGAAATAATACTGAATAATCGCGCGCGCACGCGCACGCACACACACACACACACACACACATTATGATAAATATATCCCTCTATAACATGTCTAAATTTATTTCTGCACACGGATCACCAGTATCTGACAGTAGTCCGCAAAAGGCATTTGAGATTGTTGTTTCGACATATAAAGTTTCCTAGAAGTTGTTCTCCTGAATAAAAGCCCGCAGTGAATGGAATTTCCACGTTTGAGTGTGCAGAACATGTTATAGATAGAGGTACACATTATTATTTTGATCCTCACTGCTTCGTGTGCGTGCACTGTATTAGGTGCAGGTGTTGTTGCCTCATTAAAAAGTTCACTTCGTAACTATGTGCTTTTCTGTTCAGCCCTCTTTGTTAGTACTATAGACAAGTGTCTTTTACTATAACCCCTGGCTAGCCAATGCGTTTTGAGTGAATTTGGTAACGGAATCTATGGGGAAAACAACCGTATATGTGTGTATGTACTGTCTCACCGCTTGACAACCACTGTATGTTTGTTTACATCCTGTAACTTAGCGATTGGGCAATAAAACGATGACTAGAAAAGTACCAGATTTAAATACCAGTTACCGGAGTCGACTTGATCAACTTAAAGAAAACCTTCAGCGTGGTGCTCTAGCATGGCCGCAGTCCAATAACTGAAAGAAGAATAAAAGAATATATATTTGGTAATCCTAACGGATACGTTCGTTATCCACAACTTCCAGCAAAAAAGGAAGTGACGTAACATAGCCAAAATTGAAGTAAAAGAAATCAATTAACAATTTACAAAACAGTTATATATATATATATATATATATATATATATATATATATATATATATATATATATATAGAGAGAGAGAGAGAGAGAGAGAGAGAGAGAGAGAGAGAGAGACCAAAGTGTACGTACGCCGATATATATTTTGTATATATAAAAAATACAAAATGGGACAAGAACTCAAAATATCTAGACAGTAAGCTGATACAAAAAAGGGACAACAAAACATCCAGATGGACGATACAAAGAAAGCAAGGACGGGTCATTCGGAGTTTTCTTTCCACAGTCAAGTTCCAGATTATCTTTGCAATTTCGGCTGGTTATACTCGAGATTGCTCCAATCTGGCCAGCCCCAAAGAAAAACTAAGCTAAGAGCATTAGATTCCTCCCCCGCTCTCACATTTCCCTGCCTTCTCTTCATGCTCACTTTCCCTCCTCTTTTCACTTCACTGTATCCCTGTCATTTTTTCTTGGCCCTCCTTATTCCTTCTGTCCCTCTGCCTCTACTTTTCTCTCCCCACGTGACCGGTGTTCGGCCAAGCCTGACCTTTCTTTCTTCGTTCGGCCGCCGTCCGTGCAACATCAATATTCCACCCTGTGCATGTGAAATCTTGTATCCCTGCCGTAAGGCTTTACTTCCACACACGCCAGCTTCATTTAATTCGTACTTAGTCGAAAGACACCTGTTGTTATGTCGTGTTATTTGTATTTGTGTAATATTCTCCCTTTTTTTCCGTCCTTGTTTTCGTATACATTCACTGCTTTCTTCCAAGGAATCTAATGCTCTTAGCTTAGTTTTCCCTTGGGGCTGGCCAGACTGGAGCAATCTCGAGTATAACCAGCCGAGATTGCAATATTTGTTCACGTTATTTTGAATTATTCAAGTTCAAGAAGGTTATTCAGAGTATTTGCTTGTAACTTTGTAAATTTTTTACATACAAATTTGAAATTTTCTCTGTGGGTGCTTTATATACCACTGGTTTATTGCTATGTAACTTTAGCTGATCTTGCTGAGAGTAAATTTGACTTTTATGGGCAGGTAAATTTAATTAACGGGTGTAAACGCAATAACATTATGGATAAACACTATTTATAATTATTCAGGTTCAAGCGGGGTATCCACAATATCTGCTTGCAATTTGTAAATTTTTACATACAGATTTGAAATTTTCTCTGTGGGTGCTTTATATACCACGGGTATATAGTTATGTAGTTTTAGCTGATCTTGCTGAGTAAATATGACTTTTATGAGCAGGTAAATTTAATTAACAGGTGTTAAGACAATAACATTATGGATAAACACTAAAATTGAAATTCTTAATGCATCTTACCTGTTTGATTTGCAACTAAAATTATCCCAGATGGCAACCGACAAAAATTTTGCCACTTTTATAGATGAAGTACATTAATTTGAATCAATTAAAATACAGGTATAATCCGTACAAGATTTTATTCTTTTGGTAAATATTTCGTATCTCGGTGTGAAATAATTGTCTTTTTCGGGTGCATTCAACGTATCTGACCTCCAAACCCGCCGCAAGCCACTTTTTTCCAGAAAAGAAAGGTAGGAAGGGTGATGGGGACCTCAAAGTTTCTCACCAAGGGAGTTTTGTTTCGTGGGTCTTTTTTTCTGAACCAGATTATTTTGCATGCTTTCAACGAATGTGACATCGAAATCACGCGTAAACGGCTCTGTTTTCCAGAAAAAGAAAGATTTGGCTGTTATTTCTAGCATGCCCTGCTACCACGTAACAGCTATCTGCGTTCACACCGAAATATTTACCAACTTTTTTCCTTCCATTTTTTTTTCCACTTTATGGAAGTCAATATTTTCTTTGTTGACAACCACTTAAGTTAATTTCGCTTTTCTCCCACTTCTGTGCTTTCTGGAAGAAAAGCCCTCACATTATCTCAAAACTACGAGAATTTACTAACGTGATTTGTTCGTTTTTGAACGATTTCGTAGAGGAATTAGATATAGAAACGGGTTTTGGCCGGTTTAAACACTAAAGGGTTAAAAAGTGCCAAAACTATAAAATCAGCTTTTTTGACCTTTTTGAGAGCTTTAGAACTCCAAAACTATGGATCTTTTTTTTTTTTTTTTTTTTGCTTAGAGTTTTAAAAATGCTGATTTTATAGTTTTAAATTTCAAAGGGCCTTAAAAAAGGCTGATTTCATAGTTTTGGCTCGTTTTCAGGTTTTTAAAGGATTTTAGAGCCAGAAAAGAGGGAAAAAAAACTCAAACGAAACACAATATTAGTATTAAACTAAAAAAAAGTTTATTGATAAAGTGGCCATAAAAAAATGAAAATAAAAAACACGATATATACATAATTTAATTTTTCCTCTTCTTCTCTTCCATTTTATTGATGAGATTCATGTTGCTCCTCATGAACATTAACATACTAAAATTTTCATCAGACATGGACAGTCCCTTGGCACTCAAGATATCCTTGCCCATGGAAAATAAACGTTCAGTTGGGGCACTGGCTATGTTGAACTTGATGAACAAGTCCACCAACACTCGCTCACTCAAGAACGCAGCATTTGTCAGTAGATCTTTAGAGTTGGTCTCCAACCAGGTCTTTACTAAATGTTAGGCCTTGTCCTTCGGTGACCTGTGGCTTCTGCTCTCTTTTTTTTTTGGTGGTGGTGGTGGTGGGGGGCACCACTGAAGAAGTCATCCTCCACCTCTTCGTTGTTGTTGTTGCTTACTTCCTCAGACTACTGCCTCATGGCCTCCTCGACCATATCCTCCGTGCTTCTCCTCACCTTGGTGAACATGCTATCATACCTATCCAACCAGATGTGGCGAAACCTGGGGTGGAAGGTATTCTCATTCCCCGATAATTTTACTCCGATTACATTTTTCATTTTAGTGATCCGTTTCTCTATTTCTGCGCTCTTTTTATATTCTATCATCATCCTCACATTTTTTCCTTTCGGTACTCCTTTTCGTTTTCCGTCTCTATTCTCTCCTGATGTTCCTGGTTTTTGTGTCTCAACCATCTCTATCTCTCTCTTACGCTTTATTGTTGCTTCCTTTCCTTTCTGCATACTTGTTTTTTCTTCTGTAATTTTCTTTTTTGTTAGTGAAGGCGCGTGGCTTAGTGGTTAGGGCATTTGGGTCACGATCATAAGGTCGTGAATTCAATTCCCGGCGACGCGTTGTGTCCTTGAGCAAGACACTTTATTTCACGTTGCTCCAGTCCACTCAGCTGGCAAAAATGAGTAGTACCTGTATTTCAAAGGGCCGGCTTTGTCACACTCTGTGTCACGTTGAATCTCCTTGAGAACTACGTTAGGGGTACACGTGTCTGTAGATTGCTCAGGCACTTGCATGTTAATTTCACTAGCAAGCTGTTCCGTTGATCGTATCAACTGGGAACCTCGTCGTCGTAACCAACGGAGTGCTCCTTATTATAATTATTTATTCTTTTTTGCTATTTCTGTTCTTTCAATTTGTATCTCCTCTATGTTGATTTTTCTCTTTTTTTTTCGGGTTTTTTGGTGGTGAATATGCATTTTCATTTCTTTTCTTCTTTCTTTTTCCAGCTGAGTATTTTCCTTCTCCGTTTTCCATCTCTTCACTTATTTGGCTTTGTGCTACCACTCCTTGTTCCACCTCCTCCTCCACCCCTTCTCCTGTTCTACTTCTTGTTTCTGAGGACACCTTGCTTTCATGTATCCCCGTACTCCACAGTGGTAGCAGATGGGAGGTCTTCCCTCCAATACCACTCTTAGTTTAACATGCTCTGGCATAATTTCATCTGCAATTTGATGTCGCATGGTCAAATGTACATGGGTTTATTAGTATTTCAGATTTATAATTTAGAATATTCATGCTGAAGAGTGTAATGGATTTTTATAAAATTCTAAACACGAAACGTCGTACATGATTAACTAACGGCAGGTTTGTTTTGTTTATTTTTCCTCGCTATCCGTTGGAGACTTAATTGTAGTAAGAATGAGTAGTTTTAACTGTTATTTCTAAATTTTCAGTATGTTGGTGAAGCATATATATATATATATATATATATATATATATATATATATATATATATATATATATATATATATATATGAGGAGAAATGGACAGACAGGGCATCTGCTTTTAATAGACAATATAAACAATTATTGATTCAGTGGAGAATATGTACTCCGTATTGTCTTTAGCTGCATTGTTTGAATTCACTATTTCTCTTGTCAATGGCCAATCCACTCAGGTCATTACGTTCTTTCTCTGTCCTTTCCCCTCCCACTCCTCTCATCCATAATCACATACGTCAGTTTAAAAGGGAGTCTTATTGTCGTTGTTACGTGTGCGTTTTCAAACTCTTAACAAAACGCATTGACAATGGTCTCAACATATAACGATTGTGTAACAGTGACATCTTTAACGTGAATATGCACTAACCTATTTCTTGTGCCTGTCACTCCTCTAACACGGTTGTGAACAGCCTTTTGATACTGGTTCTCGAGGTGGGGGTTTTTCTGAGTTTTTTTTTTCTCCCCAAATTCATAGCTGCAAAGAACTCAAGTAATAATGCGGGACAGCGAGAAAACTTCTACGTGGATGTTGGACTTGTTAGAAGCAGCCGCTAATGTTCGAGAACTGTTATACGGCTCCCTTACGCCCTATATACCTTGTGTACTAGTGTAATTACACCCATCCCGTGTCCTGCTTGTTATCACTTATAAGTAATAATAAGCAGGATCTCGAACAATAAATTGTTCGAGATCCATCTGGGCTCTTTTTCACGCTTTTAATAGGGCTGATCAACTGACCCACTAAGAGTCCATGAACGTGTATACATACATACATACATACATACATACATACATACATACATACATACATACATACATACATACATACGAAGGGCTACCCAAAAGTAACTGGAAACGTTCTCTGTGGGACAAGCTCGTTGTAGTTCAGTCTTCCGCCACTAGAAGCCACTTGATGCGACCCTCAGGCAGCAACCTGCTAACAAGCATCCTCTGGTGAAGTCTTACTGCCATGTGGTGTGTCTTTGCTTTGTAGTTCTTCTCTCCTGTTCGTCGATTTTTGCGATGAATGAAATGAAGGAACAGCGTGCTTCCGTGAAATTCTGTTTTCTGCTGAGCAAAACACAAATTTACGAGTAGTTTTCACGCTTTAGGAGTGATCACTTTTCGTTTGAAGACCAACCTCGTTCAGGACGACCGTCGATGTCCCGAACGTATGAAAACATCACGAAAATTCATGAAATGATCTTGGAGAACCGTCGCCGAAAAATTGACAAACTTGTTGATATGACTGGTGTGTCCTGGAGTTCCTGCCAACAAAATTTGAGCGAGGAATTGCAAATGAAAAGAGTTGCAGCAAAATTTGTGCCTCGATTGCTCATGGAAGATCAAAAGCAGTTACGACAGAATGTGTATCATGAACTGAAAGAACAGTTGGAAGTTGATCCGGACCTTTTTTCTTGAAGGTCATCACTGGTGATGAAAGCTGCTGCTATGGCTACAAACCAGAAACGAAGCAGCAATCAAGTCAATGGAAGTAGTCAATGTCACCATGCCCCCCAAATGCGTGGCAAGTGAAGTCAAATGTCGAAATATGCTGATTTGTTTCATCGATGCGAAAGGAATTGTCCACACAGAATTTGTTGCTCCTGGTCAAACTGTTAACCAGACATTTTACTGGGCAGTTCCGAAGCGTTTGCGAGACGCGGTGAGACGATAACCCTCCTACCTGTGGCAAAATGGAGAGTGGTGGTTTCATCACGGTAATACGCATGCTCACATCGCCTTGAGTGTGAGATAGTTTTTAACCCAAAATAGCATGACCCCGCTTATCCACCCTCCCTATTCGCCCAATCTTGCTCCCTGCAACTTTTGTTTGTTCCCTCGAATGAAAAAAGTCCTTTAAGGAAAACGTTTTCAGATGTGGAAGAGGTGAAGAAAAAAGCAACGAAGTCGTTTAAAGGCATCACTCTGCAAGAGTTCCAGCACTGCTTCGAACAGTGGAAAACGCATCTGGACCGATGCATTGCTTCAAATGGAGAATACTTTGAAGGCAGTAAAAGTGTAAATATGAAAACTAACTGAATAAAATAATATTACAAAATTCCGGTTCCTTTTGGGTACTCCCTCGTACTTACTTACACACACACAAACACACACACAAACACACACACAAACACACACACAAACACACACACAAACACACACACAAACACACACACACACACACATATATATATTTAAAAGTATGTATGTATATATATATACCGGAGTAAGCACATAAATGTGAAACAAGGTGGAAAAAAGAGTACTCAAATACCAGAGGGAGAGTAATATGCTTTATTTAAAAGCAGCAGAAATATAACAAAAGCTGTTACTCAGAGTTTCACGTTCCCGTTCGTCGGACAGTTTTGTTAAAATAGAACAGAAATAGAAATAACGATATGATCAAAAGTAGTTAAAAGATACACCTTTAAAAATGGACTTGTTTCATTGGTCTTTTCATTTAACGGTCTTAAGCATGCAATGAACAAAATAAACAAAATAATGAATTCAATATAAATTCATCCTATTATAAAAATCGAGAAAAACTTTAAATCGAAGAATGGATTCAAAATACATATTGTAAATAATTATATACGAAATATAATTCAATTAATACATTAAAATTAAAATTAAAATAAATAATAACAACGATAGAAATAATAATAATAGTGATAATAATGTTAATAACATAGACCAATCTACCCCCCCCCATCTTTAACCTCACCCTAGACAGTATTACTTCCTCCATTCCTGAGAATAATCCCCACAATGCCCTGCCATGTAACTGCCGCCCTGGGACCATTTGCCCTCTACAATCTCGTTGAAGGTCTAACGTAATTTACAAATGCGCTACACAGTGTAAAATTAACGGCGGATCTCGAAGCAATTTAGTAAAGTTACAGAAGGAAGATCGTCTCAATGCGTTATGTCAGTTACTGGGTGAGGTGGAAAAAGTTACGAGTCTACTCCCTATGACGAAGGCGGGAAAGATATGCAGTGATATACATCTGAAAAATTCTGGAAGGATTTGTACCAAATTGAAAGTTACACAAACAACAGAACGAGGCATCATTGCATAGTGCCAAAGATCCCAACATCGCCATCAAGATACAGGACCAGATACTATAACAATTTCGGTTTCAAGGGCCCACAGCTCTTCAATATCCTCCCAAAATGCCCGAGAAACCTGCATGGAGTGGATATAGGTGTCTTCAAAATAAAACTGGATCTCCTCCTATCAGGATTTCCAGATTAGCCTACCTCACGACAGGAAACGCAGATGAGGGCAGCAGCATCAAACTCCCTCATTCACAAAATACTACATATCAGAGGAAGTTTCAAGTAGTGAAAAAGTAGCAAAGCTAACGGCAATGCTCCAGCATGACCGCAACTCTCTAGTTGAAACTAGTTAAAGATAAAAGATATATATTTACAGACATGAAAATCAAGACACAAAATTATGTTTTCACATAAGAAGGTTTTAAAGTTCAACTAAAAAGAGAGTACGTTTCCAGAAACAGAATCTTACGCACACACGCACTAAGATAATCCTATTTTACTGAAAAGTTTTCTGTTCTATATTTTAGAGATGAGGAATTCTGTACATTATTTGCATTTGACGGATGTGTCCTCATCTTGTTTGTTGTTACCACAACGTTTCGGCTGATTTACTCTCCAGCCTTCATCAGGTGTCCTGGTAGAATTTTGAACCCAACTTTGGGTTCTCATTCCTAAGGTACTTTTTTGCTGATGTTATTATTATTATTATTATTATTGTTATTATTATTTATTCAAGGTACTGCCTGGAATTGAACTCGCAATCTTGGGATTAGTAACCCAAGCGCTCTTAACCATTAAGCTATATACCCGTGGGAATATAGTTTTCGTTTATAAAGTTTTCGTTTATATATAAGAAAAGATTTGGCGCCTGTTTTAACCAAAGAAGAGAAAATAAACAAAATCATCTTTATAAATGCGCAGGGCATATTAAATAACATATCTTAATGGATTCAGATCTTGTGCCTAATTTCTAAGTGTTCAGCTGTCATAAGATATACTCTCTAGAGTTATTATCTATATATGTATGCCTGTGTGCGTATGCATGTATGTATGTATGTATGCATGCATGTATGCATGTATGTATGTATGTATTATGTATGTGTGTGTGTATGCATGTATGTATGTATATATGTGTGTGTATGTATGCATGTGCGTATGTATGTATGTATATATGTATACGTGCATGTACGTTTGTACGCATGCATGCACTTATGAACGTATAAAGGTATGTAACTTTTACGCATTTCAGTCATTGTACTGCAGCCATGTTGGGGTACCGCTTTGAAGGTTTAATCCAACAAATCGACACCCAGTACTTATTTTATTTGAAAGCCTATTACTTATTCTATCGGTCTCTTGTCGAACTGTAAAGTTTCGGAGACGTAAATAAACCAACACCGGTTGTCAAACGGTAGGAGGACAAATGCAACACAAACACAAAGTCATATATATATATATATATATATATATATATATATATATATATATATATATATATATATATATATATATATATATATATATATATATATATATATATATATATATATATATATATATATATATATGGCAGGTTTCTTTTAGTTTCTGTCCGCCAAATCCACTCACAAAGCGTTGGTCAGTCTTGGGCCGCGGCAGTAGACACTTGCGCAAGATGCTGAGCAGTGAGACTGAACACAAGATACATGCTTAGGAAGCAAGCTCCTTAACAACCTGTGTCTGCATGTATCTTTGACACCTTACCCAGTTCAACTAATTTTCACACACGGGACCTCTGTTAATCACTCTTTATCTGGTGTAGAAGAGGACGAACCCTTCAAGTCTTCTCCAGACGTAACTTCAAAGCCTTGGACAACGGCTTTTATCACTGGTGACATGACCAGGTGCTCAAAACAGTTGTGGAGACGATCACAAGAGCTATGCGTCCAGTGAATGCAGGACAAACCCTCCTTGCCCCAGGACAAAACACCCTAGAAACCCTCCCCCTAAGAAAAAAAAACCCTTTGGTCAACACCCACCTAGGACAAGCAATTTTTTAGTCATAATTTTTATTCTTATTATTTGTAATTTATGAACACTTCCCTGAGATATAAAATATTTCATTAATTTCAAAAATCACAAAATGAGCATAACAAAAAGAACATCAAATTGTATCTTTGAAAATTAAAACAAACACAATATTGAAAACCTCATCAAGTGTTGAGGCTCATTTAAAGTTCATTTTACTACAACCGGATACTGTGTTGTATGCCATTCAGAAATTCCTCCCTAGTCTTCCTATCATTCACATTGTCCAGAGAGTAGGTGTGTAGTCCTGGGGATGTTTTTGTCCGGACCCCGCGTCCAGTAAATACCACCCTATGAAGGAATCCAACATTTTTCTCAGAAGTGGAAAGAGCTACTTCACTGAAACGTCAACGACTGCTACCTACTTCCCACAGCCCAAGACTGGCAGGTGCAAATTGATCTAGTTGAACAACTAAAGTATTCTGCGTACATGTTACCAATGACGCTCCGCCCAGACATAGTTATCTTCTCAGATTCAGCCAAGTAGGTAATAATACACGAAATGGTTATATCTAGGGAAGAACACATAGAGGAGACTATTGAAGAAAGGTTTTCAAAGACAAGGAGCTAGTAGAGTATTGCCGGAACTAAGGATGGCTGCAAGCTTATTGTAGTAGGCTACCGGTAGATTGTGACTGCCGATGAAGAATGGGGAAACGTTCCATCAACGAATCTAAAGAAGAAAAAAAACTACCTGATGACTTTGGGTAAAAAGAACAGGCCTGCGACTTTTTGCTGCTTAAATGAAAGCCTGGATTTGATCAACCGTAACTGGATGAACTGGGTGAGAGACTCCAATGTTGAAAGACCTCAAACCTTCGATCCCTGGAAAAAAACACATCTGAGTATCTGTGAGATTAACCTGTAACCTCTGTGAATGTGTACGTGTGGGCGTGCACGTTTGAGTGCACTTATGCATGCATACATAAATATATAGTTCATCTATGTCATTGTTCAGTTTTATTTCAAGGTTTCTTACCAATAGAGAAAGAGTCGGTTTCTAACCAAGATCCAAGGCTCCTTCATTGGAATTTCAACTTGAACAACAGGGTATTTTTGTATGTATGTATGTATGTACGTATGTATATATATGTATATATCTATCTATCTATATACAAACACACATAATACACACGCACACATACCACCGCCGCTGCTGCTGGACGAGTTTCGTCAGCTGCTGATATACAGGGTGTCCACAAAGACTGGTTACACGGAGTAAATAAAATCGTAACATAAACAATAAAATATAAAAAAATAATAATTTCTTAAAGTATGTGTTAATCCCCATGTACCCAGACTTTGTGGACACCCTGTATTTCTATCTTCTACATCTATACATCATTGAGAGATGCTTTCTCGAGACGAATGCCGCAAATTTACAGGCTTTCAACGATATATCTGCTTTAAGTATGATGATATATATAGATTGCTGCTTTAAAATAATACTGCTTCCGTTGCTACTAACGAACGCACACACACACACATACCTATAAGTATGTATGTATGTATGTATGTATGTATGTATGTATGTATGTGTGTATGTATGTATGTATGTATGTATGTACACATACATATGTACGACATACGTGCACATAGGTACATACGTACAAAATACATACAAACATGAATACACAAACGCCCTAGAAATAACTTGAGAGAGTATATCTTATGACAGTTGAACATTCAAAAATTGTGCACAAGATCATGATATTATGTTACTTTCCACGGGCATTTATAAAGGATGTTTTTGTTTCGTATTTTTATTTCATATTCTCTTTTTGTTTAGAATCTACAACTACTTCTTTAAGCCCGCCAAAATATATACGTTATTCAATCAAATACTAATTTGTCGTAAAATATAATTCCTCACAGTATATCAGGTTATCTCATAAGTTCTGTCCGATTTTATCTTTTTTAAAATTGAATGAAATTTAAAAGTATTTTAGAATATCTAATGAAATTAAAAATTATTTTTATGCATTTGAGTATATATAAACTAATTAAATATTATTTTACAGAATAATAAAATTAAAATTTCTTTGATTAAAACCCTTTCTAACATGGAAGTATCCAAAGAGCATTTGAGGTACGTAATGCTTATGAGTACAAAAAAGGAAACTCTGCAGCCGAAGCGACTCGAAACATACACTCAGTTTATGGGAAAGAATGCTTGAATGAAAGAACTTGCAGAAGATGGTTTGCAAAATTCAGAAGTGGAGATTTCAGCCTTGAAGATGAAGTTCGAACAGGACGTCCAGTTGAGTTTAATGATAAGCTCCTTGAGGCACTACTTGAAGAAAATCCTGCATTATCAGTTGAAGAATTGGCAATAAAGCTTAGTTCAAACCATACAACTGTTTATCGTCATCTTCAACAACTTGGAAAGGTTCCTAAACTTGGAAAATGGGTGCCTCATGAATTGTCTGAAAGCAACCGCAAATCCCGAGTTGACATCTGCTCTTCTCTCCATTCTCGCGAACTCATTTCACCCTTTTTGGATAGACATGTAACTGGTGACAAAAAATGGAACTTCTATAGAAATGTTAAACGTCGTAAACAGTGGCTTGGTAAAAGGGAAAAAGCTCAACCACAACCGAGAAGGGAACTTCATGGTAAAATGTTTCTTCTCTCTATCTGATGGGATTGCAAAGGAGTAATTCACTTTGAATCGTTACCACCTAATGCAACAATCAATGCTCAAGTTTACTGTTAGTAATTAGAGCGTTTGAACCAAGCTTTGAAGAAAAAAGGACCTGCTTTAGTGAATCAAAAAGGAGTGATGTTTCATCAGGACAATGCGCGACCCCACACTGCAAAGATCACATCACAGAAGATCGAAGAGCTTGGTTGGGAAAAAATTCCTCATCCACCTTATTCTCCCGACCTTGCTCCTTCAGACTACCATTTGTTTTGTAGTTTACAGAATCATTTGGGAGACATAACTTTCGCAAGCCAGGAGGAGGTCGAAACTGACATTTCAGAGTTCTTCGCTTTGAAACCAAAAGAGTTTTACATTGATGGGATTAAAAAGCTTCTAAATAGATGGAAGGAAGTCATGGATAATCAAAGAAAGTACATTGATGATTAAATTTCAATTAAATATAACATTTGATCACTTGTTTTCTTTATTCAAAATTCGGACAGAACTTATGGGATGACCTGATATTTATCAACTACTGTATATAATTCCAATAGATTGCTTAACTGTTTTCTAAAACTGTTATTTCTAAAACATAAAATTTAATTTTTCTTTTTCTTTCTTTTTTCTTCTTATCAGCTGAATCTTCACACTGCAGAAGATTTTTTTCTTAAAAAACAACAAAAGAACATATTAGTTAAACAGCATTATTACTATAATTATGCATACTTTCGCACATGAACAATTAAAAAAAAACTTCCCTATACTAGATTTTTCTTGTTGAAACATGATGTACAGATAGTTGGCGCCAGCAATTTTTAAGCGGAGGCGTGACTGTATGGTTAAGAAGCTTGCTTTCCAGCCATGAAGTCTTGGGTTCAGTCCCTCTGCATGACATCTTGGGCAAGTGTCTTCCACAATATCTCCGAGCCGACCAAAGTCTTGTGAGCTGATTTGCAGAGGAAACTTAAAGAAGCCTGTCGTGTCTCTATATTGTGAAACCGTTAACCCAGACACGTTTTTGTTCTCTCTCCGTTTTCTTTCTTCATTTTTGTCTATTGAAGAGCGTAGGCTCGAAACATCAAAAACGTTTTTAGTTTTCCTGAGCGTCAAACTAATACACTTTGCTTGTTGTTCCCTTACCTGTCTCTGTCTTTTGCTTTTTGTACATTTGCACTATATATATATTTTCGTGTTTGTGTTGTGTTTGTTCCCTACCACAGCTTGATAATCGGTATTGATTTGTTTACTTAGCATTTCGGCAAAATAGAATAAATACCGGACTTAAAAATTAAGTACTGGGATCGATTTGTTCGACTAAACCCTTAAAGGTTGTGCTCCAGCACAGCCGCAGTCCAATGACTGAAACAAGTAAAACGTTGTTGCAATACTCATCATTCGAAACTCTGCTAGTTAAATAACAAGAAAAACGAGAAAAAGCCATATCATAACCGGCGGCGACTGTCTTCATCGGGTGATGTAGACCGATATTTCAGCTAACCGTTGTTCTGGCGTATTTGTGTGGTGATAAAGTAAATGGAAAATTTCATGGAGTCTAGCGCCAAATCATGATTATAAATCGAGATGCGTGAGAAATACAAGCCATAAGCTACTAGTATTCAGCATAACTGCTTTTTGTAAAGTAACAATTGTAACATTAATTTGCAAATAAACATATTAATAAAAATCGAAATATTGTGCTTGGTTTTATTTGGGGACGGCACACAGCCAATCTAAACATTCCAGCTGCCAGTAAACCTCTAAATTGCCAAAATTTGAAGCCGTTATTATTATTATTATTATTATTATTATTATTATTATTAACAGTAGTAGCAAGGCGGTGAGCTGGCAGAATCGTTAGCACGAAGGACAAAATGTTTAGCGGCACTTCATCCATCTTTATATTCTGAGTTCAAATTCCACCGAGGTCGACTTTGTCTTTCATCCTTTCGGGGTCGATAAAATAAGTACTAGTCTAGCACTCGACTAATGCAATCGACTAATCCCCTCCCCCGAAATTTCAGGCTTTGTGCATATAGCAGGAAAGATTTTTATTATTATTATGTTTTTTTTTCTTCTTTCTTCAAATTTTCTTTCATTTCTTGCCGAGTGTTTTCCGTACACCTAGGGCAGAGAAGCTCATTGTATACATTCCCAGTTTACACACGCAAATTATTATTATTATTATTATTATTATTATTATTATTATTATTATTAGTAGTAGTAGTAGTAGTAGTAGTAGTAATTGTTGTTTCATTGAGAATTATCAAAATCTTGATAGACTTATTTTAAATAAATGTTTATATGAAAATCAGATTACCTTCCCGCTTGGTCTAGTGGTTAAGCATAATAACCACCATTATTTATCCTTAGAGCAGATGTCTGGGCATGGCGATAAAATCTTAATATAAACCCCTGCTGTTGGAAGCAGATGATAAAATGTAAGACTAGATAATTTACAGTTGCTAGTTTTGGTGCTTTCTTTCAAATTCTAGCTTGCGTCACCTTGGTTTCCTTCATCCAGGAATCATTAAAAGTAGAATAGGCGCAGGAGTGGCTGTGTGGTAAGTAGGTTGCTTACCAACCACATGGTTCCGGGTTCAGTCCCACTGCGTGGCACCTTGGGCAAGTGTCTTCTACTATAGCCTCGGGCCGACCAAAGCTTTGTGAGTGGATTTGGTAGACGGAAACTGAAAGAAGCACGTCGTATATATGTATATATATATATATATATATATATATATATATATATATATATGTGTGTGTGTGTGTGTGTGTGTGTGTGTGTGTGTCTGTGTGTGTCTGTGTGTGTGTGTGTGTCTGTGTTTGTCCTCCCACCATCGCTTGACAACCAATGATGGTATGTTTACGTCCCCGTAACTTAGCGGTTCGGCAAAATGAGAACGATAGAATAAGTACTAGGCATGCGCATATATAAATAATGATAAACTTCTGTAATGTTTTGCAGACTTTTATTGTTTTTATGATGGCTAGGATCTGGGGTTGATTAGCTTGACTAAATGCGATGCTCTAGCATGGCCGCAGTCAAATGACTGAAACAAGAAAAAGAGTAAAAGAGAGAGTAAGTACACAGTGGGTTCATCATCGGTCTTGGCGATAAACATTCTCTTATTGTTCATCCAACTGAATTCCTACGCGTAAAATTAATGAGTAAAACTGAGTACTGAGTATTTCAAAAATCCAGTTATTCTTAAAGCAATTCTCAAACCGAATCAGCGTGACACAGTGCGACAAGACCAGCCCTTTGAACTGCAGGTACAATCTAGAGAGGGGTGGGACAGGGAGGGAAAGAAAGAAAGAAAGAAAGAAAGAAAGAAAGAAAGAAAGAAGGAAGGAAAAAGAGAAAGAAAACCTCTCTCTGTCTCTCCCTATCTGTGTGCGTGTATATATGTATGTATGTACGCGGCGAGTTGGCAGAATCGTTAACGCACCAGGCGAAATGCTTAGCGGTATTTCGTCTGCCGTTACGTTCTGAGTTCAAATTCCGCCGAGGTCGACTTTGCCTTTCATCCTTTCGGGGTCGATTAAATAAGTACCAGTTACGCACTGGGATTGATATAATCGACTTAATCCCTTTGTCTGTCTTTCTTTCTCGCCTCTATGTTTAACCCCCTGTAGGCAATAAAAAATAAATAGATGTATGTATGTATGTATATTACACACACACACACACACACACACACACACACACACACACACACGCACAACAGTTTAGGTGGAAACACTAACTTAATATAAACTATGCGGTTTTTATATATTTTGGGTTGTAGCTAGAGATTTGCAATCTTATGTTCTCCGTACAACCATAGCTGAGTGGTCGATTTAGCACAATGTTTCGTTGAAGATTTATGACACCTGCATTAAGTTGGAAAGTATATACTAGAGTTTAAAAATCCAAGCAAAATTGGTGGACACATTTAACTATGGGAAATACCAACTGTGGGAAATACCAAATATGTATTTCTATTTGTGTGTTCCGTATTATTTGATGTTGTTCTAACCACTGAGCCATGGACCTTCACCAAGCTCAGGTTTATACATGCGATTATTGGGGCACTGAGGTGCACACTGCCTAAGTACCAATCTTGAGAAATTAGGCTTCTCAAACTAGAAAGGAGAAAGCTGAGTCGAAGACTACAGATCCTAGCCATCATAAAAACAATAAAAGTCTGCAAAACATTACAGAAGTTTATCATTATTTATATATGCGCATGCCTAGACATGCAATTATATGTATGAGAATACATACGTAAAATAAAACATACAAATCTACACATATACATACATACATACATACATACATACATAAATACATACATACATACATACATACATACATACATACATACATACGTACGTACGTACGTACGTACGTTTTCACTCACTGGTGATATCCTGTACTTAATGTGTATTTTTAATCATTCATAATTGAACGCCACGCAGCCTTTGTCAATAGTACATACATACATACATACATATGTACGTACGTACTTACAGAGAAAAGAAAATGTGTACAATAGTGGAAATTAGCTGCTCGGCGTATATTAACATAAGAAAATACCTACGAAAAAGAAAATACCTATCCTGAACTAATGAGAAATCTGCACTTATTCTACCCAGATAACAAGCACACATTTATATCTACAATTATTGGAGCATTCGGATATGTAACACACTGCATAAGAACCATTCTTGAAAGCTGATTTGAATACTACAGATCCAAGCCATCGCTAAAACTAAAAATTTGTAAAACGTTCCACAAGTTTATCATTTAAGTATATATGTGCATGTCTAGATATGCAGCTATATGCATGAGAATATATACTGACTCTAAATACTGCATGTATACACACATACAAGCAAAAATTCCCTGTTGATGTTGAAATTCCAGTGATGGAACCTGGGATCTAGGTTAGGGAACAGCTCCTTCTCTATTGGCAAGAAATCTTGAGATAAAACTGAATGACTTACATACATATACGTAGTTTTTATGGCTTTGAAGATGTGCGTGTTGTGTTTAGGTCTAGTATTATTTCTAACTTGGTATCGATACGCCGATAATCTAAGTGGATTAAAATTATCCTTGGGGCTTATGTAGTGTCTACTTGGACTGAGGTGTTCTACAAAGTCTTCTATATTTAATTATACTGCTGAGGTTTTTACTTCGTACTTCATTATATTCTCTGATTAACCATTTAAGACACATTAACTAACCATCTCCTGTGGAAAGTAACATTTCCACAAATTATGTTGACAATTCTTGCAGATCAGTGCAAGTCAAATTGAGTACACTCGATAAAAAGAGAAGCAAAAAGGAAATTGATGTGTACGATATTTTCTTCAGTGCATACACAGCTTGTTGAAATGTCAATGGTGTCTGTAAAGGAAATTAATGCTGTAAAAAACATGACTTTAGGGTTAGTTATTTAAGAGAGGTCACATGGAAATCTCATTAAAATGCTATTCGTACGATACATTACAGTGTAACATTTTTCCGAGCTGTTTCTCGTGACCTTGTAAATAGTTTAAATAAAATATACCCGAAACTAACTTCCAAATTATATCATAGGTATTTTGTAAAAATTTTAGTACATGTGTCAGTGGATTTAAATATGTAGTTGTTCTTCAGTTTACTCGGAGGATTGGTCCCACGAGTCACCGTAATGAATAAAAATTGTGTCAAATGAGCAAGATACATTTATAATGATATGACCAGTAAAAAGCAACAAAATTTAAATAATCCATTGCAAAAATACTTGCTATAACGCGAAACTCTTACGCGAAATTCTACTACGCGAAATCCTGCTACGCAAAATTCTGCTACGCGAAATTAATTTCTCTACAGATTTTCATATTACAAAGTGATCATGCGTCCCTCCCCCCCCCCCGAAAAAAAAACTCGATTACTTTTACGCATCAATATAACAAACGCACATAGTACAGTATGTATACATAAAAATATTTGATTTCAATCATAAAAACCTTTTCACTCTACACACAATCACTCTCTTTTTCTTTCTTTCTTTCTTTCTATCTTTCTCTCCTCTCTTTCTCTCTTTCTCTCTCTCTCTCTCTCTCTCTCTCTCTCTCTCTCTTACACACACACGCACACACATACACACTCACACAGTTTTGTTTACATACAAAATATGTTGCTACAGGCATTTCTCTCATGCTGGCACTATTATTGTTGTTACTAGTTTGTTATTGAAAAATTGGTGGATTGGCAGTGGTGGTGGAGTTTATTATATTGGTTTTAGTGTTGATGACAGTTCAGTTAGTGCTGATACTAGATATTAGTGATGGTAAATGTGTGTGTGCGTGTGTAGATAGATAGCTACATACATACATACATACATACATACATAATTTCCTTTTTTCCCTTTATTACCTTATTCCAACCCTACTAAATCGTTTATATCCATCTTACTTTATTATCCGTATTTTTTCTTATATTACCCTCGATTTGACTTATATTATTTTTGTATTTTATCTCTTATTTTATATTGTTTTTTCTTCGTATTTTATATTGTTTTAACCACCAACTTCTTTCTTTTTTGATCCTCTCCTTCTATCTCATATACGCTAGTTATATTTATTTATCATTCACTCTACCCTGAATTGTGGTACAATATGGACAGATTTCTGAATACCGATGAACTTTTATGTAAATATAACAATTTAAAGGATAAGCATCTTACAATGGATATTACAATGGATATTACAATGGATAATACCAAGTGGACTTTCCCTTTTTCTCTCTCCTGTTTCTCTCTCTTTTTCTTTTTTCTTTGTGATTTCTTCCTTGTGATGTAATCTTGGGACGGAATATATTTGCGGCTGAAGATAGCTTTAAACCATCCTGTCTATCAATTATATACTCATATAATGATGCAACGACTGTTTGTGTATAAAGCTTGAAACACGTGTACCGCGGAATCCTTTGTGTTCTGTTTTAATTTTACGTTTATATATATATATATATATATATATATATATATCGGTGCACCAGCATGACCGCAGCCACTTGGCTGAAACACATAAATATATATATATATATATATATATATATATATATATATATATATATATATATATCGAATGCAATTTTTATATCCCTCTTAACGTAGACGTGTTATTAGAACACCGAATAGTGCGGTATTCGTCTTGAAAGGTCCTCTCATATAGAAGTACGATGCTAAGAGCACAGACATAGTTTAGCAGACGAGAAAGGGCACTGGAACTGTCTGATCACGTGATTTTAGCGTGTTGCGCTTCTTGAAAGAGGAGAATAACTTTACAAATATCAACTCCTCTCAAAGTGGTGACCAAATAAAAGTGATTGATCCTATTGGCTTAAAGATCAATCAGCTCTTTATAGTTCGAAATCCTTTTTACTTGGAATCTGACAATGTCAGAACTTTGTCTATAAACAATACGAATTATACCTTATTTCAAAAGGCACGTCTTCTTGACTCCCAGAGCGACATTTGTCGTTTATTTTTAAATATTTATTGGGCTCGAAGCTTCTTAAATTAACTTAGTTGCTTGGGGAGAGGGCGAGAGAGAGAGAGAGAGAGAGAGTAGGTGAGGGAAGAGAAACCAAGAGATAGAGAAAAAGTGGGTGAAAAGTAGGAGAGAGAGAACGGGACGGGTAAAGGGAAAGAGCCGTGGGTACAGTATACTGTAGACTTCATGTTTAGTGAAAATGAATCCACCCGAGACTAATTATAACCAACAAGTAAGAAAATAAGAAAGAGAGCGAGATGGAGAGAGAGGGGGGCAGAGAGAGAGTGTAGAGGGTAGTATGTCTGTCAATTCCTATTAACCAACAACCCTATTGGGGACGTCTGTAGTAAACCAGTTATTCAGAAGAGATTTATTTTCATTAAAAAGTTTCTTCATTTACGCCCGACAAGGTTCTTATAAAGCAGAAAATGCTGTTCCGATTTTGTGAAATTAGAATATTCTCAGAGAATGAACGAACGTTATCAAGAGAAATGACAACTTCTGGTAATGACGCCTGGCTGTTTTTCTATTCCATTACATTTCATTTACATTGCTAATTCTCATGCGAAAAGCATGAACGTCACACAGTCTCATTTTATTCTGTCTTTTAGTTTTAGTCCATTATTTAACATTTCTGAGTTTAGGAACTGCTGGTTTAATATAAAGATCAGATCCCAGTAGCTTTAGAACCCATTTTCAGTGGAAAGAAAAGATTGCCAACAGTAGCTCAATAATATTTGAGTAATACATATTTGTAGACATTATCAAAATCACATACATAGTAGAGGTGCGTTGTTAAACACTAGTAGCTGCAGCAGTTCGTCTAAGATAAGTCCCCTAAAAGACGTATGTTTAAAAGACAATATACTTCAAAGCTAGGCGAAATGAAATCGCCCCGGAAGTGAACGAGAACGACAAATATCAATATTTCGTAGTTTTTTTATGCTAATCGGTCTCATGTAATCGCCCCACTTCCGATACAAATTCGAGATATCCAACAAGCAATATATACATATAGTGCAAAATCAATTTGCTGACATGCAGTAGCGCCATACAAGTAGAACAAGATTCAAATTTTGTGTTGGAACAACTCAATAATATATGATTGTATTTTTAAAGCCTATCTGGAAGGCAAAAGTTCTGCTCTGACTTACTAAATCGAAAATTTTCAATAACAATGTCAAAAATATCCTATTATATGGTACGGAGTCATAACGAATAGACATAGAAAACTCCAAGCATTCACGAACGAGAGTCTCAGAAACATTCTAAAACTATTAGATATCCAGAAATTGTGAGTAACAAAGACCTCTATGCAAAAGCTAATAAGTATGTCGTTGGTCAACAAATGGTGATAGGTAGACCATACGTTACGAAGACAAGAAGGATGTTTGGCAAGGCAAGTCTTAGATTGAAACCAGAAGGGAGAGTAAGGCAGGCGCCCGAGGATCATCTGGCGGAGATTGCAGAAGCGGGACTGAAGTTAGTAGAAATAATAAGGAAATATAAATAAACTTACACCTACATATTTAATTTTGTGGTTTATTCAAATAGAAACAACAATACGCCCACACCTTGACTTTAAAATCAGCAGTAACATTATGTCAGTCGATTTACTAGAGTGAAGACTGTGGATGTTACTGCTTACATTGCCGTTAATTTGTCGCTGCGAAAGTCAAGATAATAGAAGAAATGGACTGATATAGATAATAGACTATTCTAAGTGCAAACTATCATGAACAAAAGAGTCAATTGTTCACTTGCTTCGGTGGTTCTGATTCTTCTAAGGACTGGTACTTTTACTTAAGTTCCTGTCTCGACGGCTCTGGTTTCTCCACAGACTGGTCACAATCACACTACGAATAGAGAAAATTATTTACTTCCTATCATATTACTAAGAACTTATGCTTACTTATTCGACCCCACTACGACAGCTTTAAACAGTTATGCAATCCACTCAATTCTAAATAAGTCTTCAATAAACAGAAATCTTAACGTGAAAAAAAACATCTGTTTTCTGAATAGAAATTTTGAATATGAAAGACGGAACCCTGAAAGGCTAATAAGCAAACAGGAAGTTTTATATTGGTTAGAAGGTGGCATTCTTTCGATAGACAGAAGAGGTTATTGTTGTGAACAATATTTACTGGATAACCTGATAATGGAGCAAGTAATAAAGAAAGAAAGGTTCGAGAAATAATCTGTAATATAAGTATGTTCAATTATTTCATACTATGGTAATAGAGTAGGAATTACTCAATTTCCCCCTCGTGATAGCAATTGAAATTTCTTGAGACTACCTGGAAATCTATATACACATATGACATATATACAGCAACATTTATGGCAAGACTACAGTCCACCATGATTCAAGTTATACAGCTCACACAGCTTTCGATTTCTCGGCACGAACGAAGCCAAACTTTAGCAAGTCGTATAAACATTAAAATATAAACGGTTGCATATCTAACAACCACAGACAATTTTTCAATTTTTTACAATCATAAGCCATTTCATAGCTCTCACATTAGTTATGCCCATAATTTTATAGCTTTCACTTTAATTACAAATATAAGCCATTTTGTAGCTTATAATTTATACTTACACATCCATCTCTGTGCTTTATAATAACATAAATGTCTTGTTCGAAAGGAAATCTTTCACCGAGTTCCAGTACGAGATACTTGTTTAGGTGAAAGAATACTCATAGCGGTAAATTATTTATGCCAATTCTAGCAAAAATGTTTGTTTTCTCTCCTTTATCGAACCACTCTAAAAAGAGGAACTGTAATTCATATACACTCTGTAAAATACATTTTTGAAACATGAAATCACTTCAGGAATAATGATGCACAAACATTTGTATACAACGTGGTTTCCTCAGACGATTTATGTAATGTTTGTGCTAACACTGCTGTTTAGTTTGTAAGTTCAGCAGTAACTACTGTTTTATTTGACACATGCGCTACTTAGACCAGGGAAGATTTATAGAGTACAGTTGAGGAAACAGAAATAAACTTATCTATCTTTTTGTCTGTCTGTCTGTCTGTCTGTCCGTCTGTCCGTCTCTCTCTCTCTCTCCCTCCCTCCCCCCCTCTCTCTCTCTCTTCAACTGGACTCTATAAATCTTTCCCAGTCTACGTAGCGCATGTGTCAACTAAAACAGTAGTTTATATATGTATGTGTATATATATATATATATATATATATATATATATATATATATATATATATATATATATATATATATATGCTGTCTTCTCTGCACAACTACCCACCAAAGGCTGTATTTACTACGGATGCAAATGAAAAGGCAAGCAGGGAACAGATGCTTTGGAATGCCTATATTCTGCCAGGAATTCAAAACATGCCATGGTTGATGATTCTTTAAAATCAAGACAATGCTAACCCAAGTTAATTAATGGTTTCAATTCTGGCACAAGGCCAGCAATTTTGGGGACGGGTTAAGTCGATTACAACGACCCCAGTGTTCAACTGGTACTTATTTTATCGACCCAAGCGGCATTTGAACTCTGTAGTGGAGACAGACAAAATGCCGCTAAGCATTTTGCCTTACGTGTTTACGATTCTGTCAGATCGCCACCCTAACCCAAATTAATTAATACGACAAAAAATTTATCCAGTAACATCTTTAAAATATTCAGCTTTTATTCATTAGCGTGTTCATAAATTATAAGAATTATAGTTTTTCTTTAGTAATTATCCATCAACATCTACAATATTATCGTCTTCATGACCGTCATTGTTCATTGTTTTATTTAAGGTATTGAATAAAACGTGTTTTTTTCTCTGCATAGGTGCAATATCATTATGTACATTTTAATGTCATTACATATACATCATGTATAATTAATTACTAAACAACATAAAATATTACTTAATTACTTTAACTATTATTTGCGGTATTTAATCGAAATGTGACATTTTCCTAACCAATATTGTAACTTTCCACGACTTCATTCTGCTCACTTTGGTCGATGCCCTTTTCTTTGAACTTTCTGTCATTGAACTGTGGCTATGCTGGGACACCACCTTGAAGGATTTAGTCAAACTATTCTGTGGCACTAATTGTATTGGTCTCTATCACTGCATTGCTAAGTTATGGGAATGTAAATAAGTCAACACCGGTTGTCAGGCGGTAGGTAAGAAACAAACTGCTAGAGACACTGCATTCATATTTTCACTCTTCTGTATCATTGTTCATATATGCTTTGTTCTACTTGATTGCACACCTTTCTTTGCAGAACATTTTTTTCTTGTATTGTATTTTTTTCAATTGTTCATACAACTGTTTTTGCTATGGTTCATTCTTCTATGCCTTCCTCGTACACTCTGCCTACACTACTATTAATCGATCGCTACCGGTCTAAGAGGGGACCTCTGTAGGCGCATTGACAGCGAGTCAAATATAGAGATAGAGGGCGTTACGCAACATTAAGGTTCAGACACGTGACCTCATCTCTTCCTCTTTTCTGCACTTGCACACAAGCTATTAGGACGTGACTTGCTCTATCTTATGCCACAAGCCAGCTTGCAGATAGGAGCATAGCACAGAAGACCATGGCCTTTACACACCTACCATTCTATTTATCATTCCTTTGTGTATATACATGTGGCTACAACAAACGTGTTTAAAGTTACAACCTTGCTTGTATATGTTCATCATCCGGGTTTACTACCGGCGAGATTACAGCCCTCTGTGAGTCATATTAGGTGGCTCAACAACGACCTACACCATTTAAAAATCTTTACATCCCTGCCCTTCCGTCTATTTTCAGTGCACATATCAAAATAGTCGGATTCACCGAGTTCTTTTCGTGTATCACAGAGTTGTATGTGTTATGTAAACTAATGAATTAACGCAAGACTGATGTTATGAACTATTGAGAATCTTGCGTGTTTGATATCAATCTCACCTACTCGTCTTCCGAGAATCAATAAACAAGTACATGCAATGTGTAAAGTGAAAAACAGTTAACAATAAGTATGGATTTCCGCAGATGCTTTCATGAGAAGTTACAGGTCAACAATATAGTCTGAACGCTTTAAAATAACTGAAAAATTCAACTTCGTTTAAAGAACAAAAAGTACATTCTGTGGACTGGTCTGCAATGTTTGGAGTCGTGTATGCTTGTCAAGAGCAGGGCTCATTAGCCACCAACGGAGCCGCAAATGCAAAATATAAGTTAGTGCTAGAGCGCACAATGTTCCTGAAGGTCGGCAATGGTCTTCCTCGGTCACGAGTGGACGGCCATCATCATGTATGCGTTTTTATATGTGTATGTATGTATGTATGTGTGTGTGTGTATGTATGTATCTATGTATGTACATATGCATATATATGTACGTATTCATGCATGTATGTATGTATGTGTGTATGTATATATGTATGCATGTGTATTTGTGTGTACGTATGTATGTATGCATGCATGCATGTATATGTATGTATTCATGCATTCATGTATGTATGTATTTATGTATGTATGTATGTATCGATGCATGCATGTATGTATGTATGCATGTATGTATGTATGTATGTATGTATGTATGCATGTATAAAACGAAAATGAGCTAGGCGAGATAGCTGAGTGTGACTAGTGGCATGAATTTGGACAACAAAGACGAAGAAAGATATACTAAATATCATAAACGATAAATTCTTGATTATATTGTTGTAACCTTCGTTTCGAAAGAAAAAAGATGTTAGCAAACACATTGCTGGAATTGCAATTGACTGAATGAAGTGGAAGGATAATTTCAAGGAATCAGCAATTATCTAGAATTAACATGCCATTAATGAAAAAGCAGTCTTCTGCGTCAGTATCACAGCGTTGCCCTATCTTGCAAATACCAGTCAGACATAAGACTTAGCCATGGACAATAAGAGTATAGAACATTTATGGCCCAAGTAAATTTGCATTATGGAAAGGAAAATGATTTAAGAGAATTAGCTCAGTTCATACATACACACATACATGCATTAAAGATTCGTGACAAACAAATATATTTCAAGCTAACCGTCTTATCAAACATTAATCATTACTTAATGTATTAATAAATATCAATTCACATTTTGTGTGTGTGTGTTTATGTATACACACACGTCATATTTGATGACGAAAGAATTAGACCTCGATATCGTTGGAAATAGAGAACTAAATTTAACATGGCTGTTTGTTCCTGTGTTAAGCCTGCTGTAAGTATGCATTAAACTTGCATATAATGAAGAGGTGCAACATTCATTGAATTGCTTGCACAGAAGCTCAGAGTTCTTAATGTTGGTGTTCCATACCTGTGTCCTTTAATACGCGCGCGTGCACACACACATACGCGCACGCGTACGCACACGCATATATATCAATCAAAATATATAGTATTATAGAACCATTGCTATCGGTCTTACCATCAGTTTCACATCGGATGCTAGATGTCTGAACAGTTATCTAATACACGTGCACTTCAAGGATGGTTGATTTGGGAAAAATATGGTGAATACCACTTTAACATGAAGTGTGGTTGTTGTATAAAATGCGGTTTAAGATCTGATAATATTATGTCTTCTGTTAAATGAAGTCAGGAAGATATCGATAAACAAATTCAAAGACAAGCTGCAGTTGATCTCACTGAAGCATTTATTACCCTCGTTAAAGTTAGATACAAGAAACTGGCAGGACATTAATAATTATCAATACATTACATAGATTCAAATGCTTATAGAAGTTGAAGATGAAAGGTTAGAAAAACATGAAGCATAGCATCAAAGATTTTGGTTACAATTCTGTTCAAAATGATGGAAAACATGCGAAGCACAGCATCAAGGATTTCGGTTACAACTCTGTTCAAGATGAAGGAAAAGCACTAAGCATAGCCTCATGGTTCCGGTTACAATTCTATTCAAGCTGAAGCTGCAAAGTGGAATCAAATTGCTTTCACAACGAAGATCCAAACTCGCTCTTAACAAACTCACCTCACTCTGGAGTTAGCGGGAAAACTCGTCCCATTTAATAGCTGATGTAGAGACGCTAAGCTAGTCAATCACGTTAAGGGGTGGACAGTCCAAATAAAGCTAAATGGACTGGACCATCACGTGATGAACCAAAAATGTTGTAGCTAGGACACTTCAACGAAATCCGTCGGAAGGATAACCCCGAGGACAAAGGAATAAGAACCTACAGTACGGTAGAAGCCATAGCCACTCATAATAAAAAGGAGTATTGGTGGAATGTCCCAGTGAAGACCTCAATAAAATGTAAGCACAACATACTTGATGTAAGGATTTAGAATAGAGAAGAGATGTTAACGTAAAGCTGAAGATCAGGGAAAATGAGAATACCTACGCTGAACTATTGAGAAATCTGGAGTTACGCTATCCGGGCCCTGGAATATGTAACACACTGCCTAAATACCAATCTTGAGAAATTAGGCTTCTCAAAACCAGAAAGAAGAAAGCTAATTCGAAGACTACAGAGCCAATCCATCACTGGAACTGTAAAAATCTGTAAAACTTTCCAGGAGTCTATCATTTAAATATATATGAGCATGTCTAGATATGCAACTATATGCATGAGAATACATACATAAAACAAAACATACAAATCTGCACACATACATACATACATACATACATACATACATACATACATGCATACATACATACATACATACCCTGTTGTTGATGTTGAAATTCTAATGAAGGAGCCTTGGATCTAGGTTAGAAACAGGCTCTTTCTCTATTGGCAAGAAATCTTGAAATAAAACTGAATAATGACATACATACATTCATACATATGTGTATGTATGTATGCATGTGTGTGTGTGTGTGTGTGTGTGTGTGTGTGTGTGCATGTGTGTGTGTGTGCATGTGTGTGTGTGTGTGTGTGTGTGTGTGTGTGTGTGTGTGTGTGTGTGTGTGTGTGTCCAGTTTTATTTATATTAGAAATTTGCACTTAAGAGCCGCACCAGCATAGCCAGAAGTTGTTAGATAACTTTCAATAATTTTTTTGTGAAGCATTCGGTCATCTGTTCGAATAAAATATGTATTACAACTGGTTTAGTTTGTCTTTGTTTTCTTGTTTATAAAAGTCTGTCTTGGGCAAATTGCTGTTATGTTAGTGTGTGTGTATTTGAGTGTACATTTGTGACGTCTTGAATGTGTGAGCGTATGCGCATGCCCATGTTCTTTAGTTTTACCTTTTCAATATTTAGTCTGAGAATAGTGGAAAACGTCAATGAATCTTAATTTTTCAGGGCTTCCAATAATGGTGAGACCAATGGAACAAATTACTCTCAAACAGAAACCCTGGCAGAAAATGCGAAAAGCACCCAAAGATCACCAAACTTGATGGCGTCAAACCGGGCAACTAATAAATTCGACGACCGAAGAGCTCGCGGAGCAAACGCGAAAAAGAAGAACGAGGTATCTCGTCCGACGGTTTACTAATTCTTCTAATCCAGCATCATTGAATCGTACCTCATCGACTCCAAAAGTTGACTGGTACTTTATTGACTCTTGTCGGATAAAAAAAAATGACATTGGCGGACATTGCCCTCAGAGAACCAGAACAAATGCCGTAAGGTATTTTGCCATTCATAGTTTCAACGCTGCCAGTTTGCCGCCTGAATTAGGAATTAGAAATTAGTTACAATTTTTTTTTTCTTTTTTGCGTTAGGTGAAAATGCTGCTTGAAAACATCCGGGGCTTTCGGGTTCAATTTGTGATATTTCCTACCCCTTCTACGCGCGCGCGCGCACTTACTCATTACGATAAACTTCACTACGATGTTCTCCCTCTCTACTTAGGGTGCTTATTAAAAGAAAGAATGGGGAGTGACGTGTAAATAAGCACCATTAGCTTGCCACTTCTCTTCAGGTTAGAGGACACTTAGATGCAATTAATTCTTGACAGCGTCAAACAGAAATGATAAGAACACACTAGTTCTTTACTAAGCACCAGGATAAAACACACACTTACACACACACATACACACACGCATATAAGTGTTTATAATATATATGTAATTATGTGTGTGTGTAGATAGATAAATAGATAGATAGAGAGACAGACAGATAGATAGATACACACAGACACACAAATAATACCTCCACTGTTTTAAAATGGATATGCTGGGCATATCTGTTCGATCGGAACTGAGCTGGGGGGTCACACAACACCAACAATAACCTGTAAATAATTGTTCATAATTCGGACACAAAGCCAACAATTTCGAGGGTAAAGAATTAGTTCGTTAGATCGACCCCAGTACTTGACTGCTGCTATATTTTACCAACTCCCGAAAAGGTAAAAGGTAAATTTGTCCTCGATTTGACATAAAATTGAACTCAGAACTCAAAGTGTCCGAAGAAGTACCGCAAAGCATTTATGGGATGACTCAATATTCTTCTCTACTCTAGGCACAAAGCCCAAAATTTCTGGGAAGGGGATCAGATCGAGCCCAGTACGCAACTGGTACTTAATTTATCAACCCCGAAAGGATGAAAGGCAAAGTCGGCCTCGGCGGAATATGAACTCAGAACGTAGCAGCAGACGAAATAACACTAAGCATTTCGCCCGGCGTGCTAACGTCTCTGCCAGCTCGCCGCCTTGGGATGACCCAATATTAAAAGAGAAAGAGTTGTGTGTTGAAGGAGGTTACATAAGTTAAAAGTGTGTGATGTATGTCGAAGGAGAAGAGTGATGTATGTTGAACAAGTATTGTGTGATGAAGTGAGTGATGTACGTTGAAGGGGATGATGTATATTGAAGGGAGAATGAATTATGTTGAAGGGGGTTGTATGATGAGTGAGCTATGTATGTTGGAGATGAGGTGGTGTATGTTGAACGTAGAGGCGGATGATGTAGAGGGAATGATGTATACTGCAGGAGGTAACATATGTTGAAAAGGTTTGATGTATGTTGAAGGGTTCATGCAAAACATCTTTAAAATAATCTTAAATGATTTAGTTTTTTCTTCTCTTTGTTCTTTTTCTTTACTGTTTTTTTTTATTCAAGATTTTTTTTTTTAATCGTTTCGGTCAGTGGACTTACGGTCATACTTAATGGTTTACTCGAACAAATCAGCGCTTGAACTTATTTTAAGTCTGATCTTGTGATAAAATTAAAAACAATTTATAAAAAGGAATATTATCTAACCAAATAAGAAAATATTTACTAGGCGCAAGCATGGCTGTGTGGTAAGAAGCATGCTTCTCAACCACATGGTTGCGGGTTCAGTTCTACTGCGTAGCACCTCGGGCAAGTGTCTTCTACTATAGTCTCAGGTCGATCAAAGCATTGTAAGGAGTCGATCTGGTAGATGGAAACTGAAAGAAGCCCGTCGTATATATATATATATGTGTGTGTGTGTGTGTGTGTGTGCGTCTCTTTGTGTCTGTTTGTCCCCACCACCGCTGGACAACCGGTGTTGCTGTGTTAACGTCCCCGTAATCTAGTGGGTCGGCTAAAGAGATCGATAGAATAAATACCAGGCTTTAAAAAGAAAAAAATAAGTACTGGGGTCTATTCACTTGACTGAAATTTCCTCAAGGCGGGGCTCCAGCATGGCTGCAAGCTAATGACTGAAACGAGTAAAAGATAAATGATAATTCAGTAACCTCAAAATATTGTCAACATTTGTACGGAATCAGAATTAGAAATATAAATCAACTTTCTTGCTCTGTGAGAAATATAAAGTAAAAAATTGACTCTCGAGTCTTTAAACAAAATCTGGAAGCTAATTTATGATGAGTATTTCAAATAATTCAAAAAGAACTTCTTAAACTTGTGAAAGACAAAGACATGTTATCGGATATTCAAACATAGACAAAGAGAGAACTCAAAAAATATCAAATCTAAATATATGATTTCAGGATTATGTATATGTCCAATAAATTCTGTGTCAACCTTTATGTCATCGTTCAACCTGCAAAAAAAAAGCAACCTCATCACTTGCTACTGCTTTAAAAAAGGAAGAACAAACATTGGATTATGAAGTCCTAGACATATTATGCCATAAAGAGACAGGGTGGTTCCGGCTTGAACGTCATTATTCATATCAAAATTGATATGAAGTTAAACAATATCAACATACATTATTTGGCCTTTTAAATTCGTAACTTTTTCGGGGAAAATAAAAATAAAGATTAAAGGTAAAAATCGCGAGTTAGTGTGTAACCTTGTTTTGTTGTTGATTTAATGAGCTTTGATGACCTGGTAGCTATCACTATTGGATAGATTTTTTGGTGATTGCAGGAGATAAATCATACTGAAACAGTCAACCTACCGAACCAACGAGGTAGCCTCTATGTCAGAACATCTGAAATCTTTTCAACTTTTGTCCCTTTCTCTTCTAATACTTTTACATTTTTTACAACTTGATACAATGTGTAACGAGGCTGAACCGGTTGAATTACACATAGAAATGAGCTTCGTTATAGTTTCCGTCTACCCAGTTTCATTTACAAGGTATGAATAGACATTTGTCCAAGATGGCACGTAGTGGAATTAAATCTTGGAGTTTGTAGTGGCAAAAAAGTTATAGTCCTACATGTTTCATGACCCTCTCCTCAGTTAACAGAACAACAGTTTATAGAGATAATAAACTGGATTCCTGGTACTTTCGTATATTTTGACTGCTCTTATGGACGGGTAGAACCATTTCTAAGTGAAACAATCGATTATGTATTCAAGCTCCATAAAGAAGCCCTTTCGTCTCAAAATAGATAGTAGGCCATGTAGCGAACAGCTACAAAATATCTAAGCCATGATTCGAAAGCGAATCTACATTTTGTCACAAATCATCGGCCTATTGTTTTCGCCTGTTGCACTAGAAAATTTTATGAGAATTAACTGCTCCCTTAAACCTTTTCGAGTTATAGATAGGTCAGGCCTGATTAGAAAGGAAAAATGGACTATAAAACTAGAGACAATTTGTTTACCGCAACGACAATTTGTGTTCACACAACTCGACGAAGTAGTATTTTCTATATTGTAACGACTAACATAATAATCATATAAACAAATGGCCTTCTTAATAAGCAATTAATATTGTTCTTCAAACATTTATAGGATGCATCGATACACATTGATTTTTATACTTAGTGAAATTCCGACTCAAGAACTACATGCCTTCTCTACGAAATGCTGCGAAAAAGTCACTTAATTATGTTTCCAAGGACTCCCAATAACCTCAGGGTAGAAATTTGTTATGGATTATAACATTTCTAAGTTCTTCAGTGGGTGCTTATAAACTTCTCTTTTAAATTGATTCTAGATATGAAGTTTACATCTTATGGACAAAATTAATTTCTAAGAGTCCCTATTCAGCAACTGTTAACAGAGAATAAGGCTGTTGTGACAACTGAACCTAGCAAGAATGCCACTAAAACTATGCAGAGCAAGTGCATGATGAAAGGGATATGGCGTTTCTTCTTTAGATATGCCTTTGGTTATTCATTTCAGGATATTTATCAATATAAGAAAATGATATTGGAAATTAATTCTCGATGATAATTGAATCTGAGATTAACTGTGAGGTACAAACAACAATAGATATGTAGGAAGTGGGGTACGCCAGGTGACAGCGTACCCCATTTCCTGCATTGTTGCCTTATAGTGGCTAGTCCTGTCTTCTCAACCTTAGCTTCGCGGACCTTCGCGTACCTTTACTTCCAAATACCCATTTAAATGACTGAGCCCTTAATAGTAGTTTGTTTTACTTTCCTAAATATAGCCCCCTCATAAAAGTGTAGCTTTTATTTCTTGTCCATCAAAACAATATTTGGCGTATTTTCTTTCTGTTGATGTAATTGGTGTATTTCACTAATATTCTTTCCTATGTATGTGTATGTGAAGATACGCTTGTGCTGGTATATGTGTGTACGTGTGTGTGTGAGTGATGTATGAGTGTCTGTGCACATGTGTGTACGTGTGTGTGTGTGTGTGTGTGTGTGTGTGAGTGTGTGTGTGTGTATGTGTGTGTGTGTGTGTGTGTGTGTGTGTGTGTGTGTGTGTGTGTGAATGTACGTGCACGTGCCTGTGTGGGCGTGTGACATCAGCTCAAATTCTTGTCTCCGTCCTTCCTAGCTTAATGTACAACTTGCAGAGCAGAGGTCTAAGACAGTGAGCTTTAAAGGAAATAATTACCATTATGACATTTTATGAATACTATATTTTTAACACACACACACACACACACACATACCAGCTACATAAACACCAACCAACAAACAAGCAGCACAAAAAATAGTTCTTTTTAAAATTATCTAGAGTACGTAGCTATTAAATGTTCGTGTGCATGTATTAAATAAACGTACACACATACGCGCGCGCGCACTCACACACACGCACACAAAACATACACAGACCTAAATACACACATGCGCAGACATCTTTATACGCATACACGCAGAAATATGTACAGAAGTTAAAGCTACAATAAATTTGTGTGTGTGTAGTGTCTCTATATGTGTGTGGTGTGTGTGCGTCACTCCCTGGAATGTGTTCAAAAAGACCTGTTGCCTTAAAGAGAGAGAGAGAGAAAGGGAGGGGAGCAACAGGCCTTTCCGAACACATTCCAGCAAACGCAATTGTATTGTGAACCATTTTAAACACGTAATGCCATCTGTAAATTATGAAATGAAATTGTTTGTTCCAAAATGAACGTGTATCATGTTCATTTTAGACGTCTAGGCGCCAGATGGCTAGCAGCATTCCAAATGGGAAGGCAAAAAGGTAGATAGGAAGATGAAATAGCAAAATAAAAAGGATACAGCAGAAAGAGGTAAATATATTGCTTTTAGTTTGAACGCTCTTAGCATATAACGTTTGATAGTCGAGTCTCAAAGTGGATAGGACTACAAATAAGGCTGTGTAATATATTGGATTAAAAAAAAAAACCTTGTAATAGAAAAGAGATTGTCCAGTTGTGTTTGAGGAAGACCATCACTGACCATTAAGAGAATCGTCCTTTGGACAATGGTTCTTTGAGCCCGCTAGGCTCTCATGTCTTTTGGAAAATCTTACAAATTTTTCTCACTCTATTTCTTCTTTTCTCTCTCTCACTCTGTCTGTCTCTGTCTGTCTGTCTGTCTCTGTCTGTCTGTCTGTCTATCTCTCTCATTCTCTTTCTCCCTCTCTCTTTCTGTACTGCAGTAATCAGAAGCATATTCTGATGTATAAACATTGTCTTTTTAAGTCACTACTTGACCTGCGAATCCTACTTTATCTATTACATATCACACAATCTTTTATCTTGATCAAACTATAGTTATCTTTTAAGACTGAAATGGTGACTTTTGTTGGCGACAGGAGAACCTAGCCTTGGAAAGACATATACGACCACAATTATCGCAAACCAAGCTTACACCTTCCATGTTCTAAATGAAAAATGCTCACTCTTTCAAAGATATCGGTCCCATCCTTTACACATTTTCTACATTGGCGGCGATCAATATTGACCTAAGTTATTTCAAAACTTTCTACGAGGTCTTTACACAGTCCTAAATCGCAGTTTTGGTTTGTACTGAGGGCAAATTTCTGCATATAAGCTTGCCACATCGTATCTGCTTCTTTCCCATTCTAGGCACAAGACCCGAAATTTGGGGGGAGGGGACCAGTCGATTAGATTGCCCCCAGTACGCAACAGGTACTTAATTTATCAACCTCGAAAGGATGAAAGGCAAAGTCGACCTTGGTGAATTTGAACTCAGAACGTAAAGACGGACGATATACCACTAAGCATTTCGCCCGGCGTGCTAGCGTTTCTGCCAGCTCGCTGCTTCGTCATTCTTAAATCATTCATTCGTACAAGTTTTTAGTGGATTTGTCGCCAATTTAACGGGAACCAGTATAACGTACGTTGTCATTAATTTAATGTGAGTGCTTTTGTGACCGCGTGTATAAAGAAAGTAATATCAGAAGGAAGGGTATATATAACATCAAATTTTATTTTTGTAGTGTAACAAATACGTGCGCAGTCGTTGCGTGACTGAGGCGGTGTGAGTGAGCGGATATTTGTCCTCATCTTGTTTGTTGTTAACACAACGTTTCGGCTGATATACCTAATAATAATAATAATAATAATAATAATAATAATAATAATAATAATAATAATAATAACATCGGAAAATATCTTAGAAATGAGAACCTAAGTTTGAAATTTCCCCAAGACACCTGATGAAGGCTGGAGGGTATATCAGCCGAAACGTTGTGTTAACAACGAACAAGATGAGGACAGAATATCTGTCAAATGTAAATAATGTAAATAATAAATGTGAACTTCGCCAAAGATTTCCAGAAGAACAAACTAGAAACTGTAGCATATGTACTTCAACATAAAACTGCGTGAGAACAATTGTCTGAGGAATAACGTCAGCCTGTTCTAATACGAGAAGCTGCAGAATGTTACTTATTCTGGGAATAAAAATAGGAAATGCACCAATATATATGTAAATTTCTATGTCCAATTGATTTACAGTTATGTAAATTTGCCTTGATTGATCATATAAATAAAGCGTTATCTCAAAATTTGTCCATAAAGTATGTGCTATGTAATTATTGCACAATCTTCAACAACTGTTGGTTCTCTACAACATTCAAATGAGCCCAACGTGGAGTAGAGAACCCACATCTGGGAACATGCTGCTACTGCGCACATTCATATCCTAGATAGCATCCAAAGAAGGGCCACCGGCTGATTGGTGCTCCATCGCAAGCGAACAGACTCCAACTTTTGGTCCACAGGTGAACTGGCTCTGTCTTTTTTATCGCTTCTATAATGGCCTCTACTTCTCCGAGCTGGTTGGTCTTGTACCTCTACCATTCAAGCACTTCCGACCCACTCATCTCTCCACCTTTTGTCACACTTGGTGTATCCAATTCCTCTTTCCCTACACTAACCATTATGCCGGTCCTTCATCCCCAGAACATCAGTTCTCTGGAATCTTCACCCTCTCTTTATGTATTTCCTGCAGGTATTGACCTACATTTTAAACAGAACATCAACAGCAACAATCTCACTAGTTTCAGATGGCCTGCAAAGATCATGAACTCCGTCCGTGCCTCCAGCTTCAGTTAAAATAGAACTCTACCAACAAAATCCTAAATGGTCTATTTTATGTTACTATGTTGGAAATAAAATAAATTCATCATCGTTTTTATCCTTACCAACAATTTGTAGGAAATAGAAAAGTTATTTCCTACAAATTCTACAGACCGCAATCATTTAAGTTATTGTTATTGAGTCATGTCCAAGCTGACCTATGATCAAATTCTTTCTAGTCGTGGCTTTCTAGTCTTTACATTATACAATGTGTCTTTCGTTTTTTAACAATGTAGAGTGTAATTCGAAAAAGGATTTCACTACTATTTTTAGTAGATCGAGCGACCATTTAAAGTTTCTTTTATTGGCTCGAGACCCCCTCGGTGTCATAGATCGGTACCTATACGCACCACGAAAAGGTACAGTCAAATAATATTGAAATAACAAAATACGCATAAACCAAATTTAAGATCAAGCACACGCGGATATGTTATTTAGCTTCTGAAAATGGTTCTGATTGAATAGATCTATGAGCAAAGGAATTCCAACCGTGACCATTCCAATTTTCCTTTTCATTACAAAGTGTAGTCTGGACTACATTCTCCAATGTGTTTTTGTTCTTTTTTTATTTAATCATTTCGGTTAGTCAGAGGAGGAAGGGCAGCAACTATGGCTTTTTCAAGGCTTCAGGGACTGGTGGCATGAAGGCATCCACAGACTGGGGATCTGATTTGATGGTTCGTAAGAGAGTGGGCTCTGCTAAATCCACCCATGGGTCAGGTGGTGACTTAAACGGGGGACGGATCAAGCGTACCACAACCACCACTATCACCATCACTATCGCAAAAATAATATTTGCATGGTAGGGTGTGATCTAATAAAAATTTGATTGCTCTTTCTAGCAAGTCAAAGGAGCACGTAAGGGCACCCTCGAACTATACTATGGAAAAATGTTTAGAACATGCTTTCATTAAGAAATTAGCTGTTTAATTGGTATTGTAAGATACTCAAGAGAGTGGGGAATTGAAGTCTTCTAAAGAGGAATTACCAGCTTCAGAAATTGCCAGCATCAGCTTTGTCGCGACTATTATCGATAGTCTTGTCTTCTGCAAATAAAATCACTATTTTGATGATGAAAGTGATTTAAGGTATATCCATGAGGAACAAACAGTCTACATACCAACAAACTATTAATTTTACTATACTTAAAAACAACATATTTTATAAAAAGGGTCGACGGAAGGTTGTGACGGTCATGTCTTTTTCAAGGAAGCTATCAGCAGGACCCGTCTTACAGCTACTGGCGCCTGGGGAAAGCTGGATTTTCGGCGCCATTACAAGTCAAGTGCATTTCTTTTCTTTCTTTCTTTCTTTTTTTTTTTTTTTTTTGTAAATGTTCTCAAAGAGTCAAACTTACAGAAATAAAATGTTATTTTATTTACTTTTTGTTGTTTTTATCTTACCTTTATTTCGTAGATCCTAAAAGCATGACATGGTGCCCCCAAGCACATGATTTTTCGGGTGATTGCCCAAATTGCTGATACCTCCCAACCGACCCTAACTATCAAATAACTAATGTGAATTCCATCAAGCAAAAATTAAGTTGATAAAATAGTTTGCATTGATATTTATTCCTTCAGTCAAGATAGGGATACCAATAAAAAAATATTTAATAAGAAACATGAAAAAAAAATTACACTTCTTGACATTTCGAAAGATATTCCTTCATCACCACAAACAAAAATATAATAGACAATAACTTTTCTAATTTGAACAAAGAGTATTAAATACCACTGGATCATCGCAGGATAGTTACAAATGCCATTGGTGTGCCACGTGATAATTATAAATGACACTGGATCATCATGTGATTAATTATAAATGCCTGGCTGGGTAAAAATTGTGTGAGTTTAACAAGGCTTATAAAAAGTATGATGTTATAACAATAAAAAATAACAAATAGTTTTTTGTATGGAGAAATCAAAGATGAAAGGTGGCCTTCACGACCTTTGCATGACCCCTGCAAAGAGAAAGAGGAAAAAGAAACTACGACTCATTGGTTGCTGCTACCAACTGCTTCGATTTCAGGAAGCCAGTGCATTTGGGGGAGCATAGCAACAAATAGGACAGCCTCGTTAGGAGCTGTATTACTTGGCTTGAAGAGTCAAAGGTATCTTTCCCTGGAAATCATCCGTAGAAAAGAAGTTGTATTCTTGAGGATATATTCTACTTTCACGTTATCAGAAAGCTCTGTTAAGTTCATTTGGGTGGATTGGTGCATTGTCTAAAATGAGCAATACTTTGTTGGAAATATTATGTGGGGCACTGTACCTTTCTATAGCAAGGCAAAAAGAAAATCATTGTAAACCACTCTGCCAAAAGGCTCTTCTTATTTGATTAAAAAAATCAGAGGCAAGTTAACCTTCGTATAATCCTTGAAAACTCTTGGATTTTTTAAGTGATATACGAGTAGCGTCTTTAATTTCATATCATCAGCGATATTTCCACCCAGAAGAAGCGTTAGGTGATATCTGGAAGCTTTAAATCCTGGTACTAAGTTTTCTTCTCGAAAGATAAAAGTTCTAGTAGCCATGAGCTTCTCGAAAAGTACTGTTTCACCAACATTATTTACTTGCTCTGGTGTGCAGCTCCCTCCAGAAAACATTTTTTTCAATTGCTCGGCGTAATTAGTCGCAGCCTTGTTATCAGCACTTGCAGCTTCATCACTTATTTTTATGTTGTGCAAATTCAAGCGCTTCATAGATCTTTCAAACCAACCTTTATGAGCTAGAAAAAGTTTTTGGTTTTAAGTTTAACATTTTCTGCAAATCGTTATACATACTTTTGGCTTTTTTCTTTATAAACTATCATCGTGCTTGTCGGCACAATGATGAGTCTGATCTTCGATCCATACACTCAAGAGCCGCTCAGTTTTAAATATCACATTAAATTAGATCATTGACAAAATAAGGTCAAAGCAGTTAACAGAGTAATTTCTTAAGCATTTGACTTAATTTACTCATTAATGTTTTAGCAATGTGACCGATGTTTTCTCTTGCATCAAACCTTTTTAAAATCATGTTTAATATCCAGCGCAATCCTTTTACGGTTCCAATGAATCTAACGATGGAAATGAGAATAAGAAAGGGGGAAGGAATACTGTTGGAAGAACTGTTATCTGCTGAAGAGTTACCAGGTCTATGGGCATTTGGTGGGTGTTGCACCTCTGACTTGAGACATAAAAACATAACACTCGTTTCTCTCTCTTTCTCTCTCTCTCTCTCTCTCTCTCTCTCTCTCTCTTTCTCTCTCTCTCTCTCTCTCTCTCTCTCTCTCTCTCTCTCTTTCGCATATGCACACATACGCACAAGCAAATATGTATGTATGTATGTATGTATGTATGTATGTATGTATGTATGTATGTCGTTATTTACTGAAGCGGAAATAGAGCATATGGGACAATCTGAGTTCAGGTGCCACTTTCAACTCTCTCCTTGATCAATCTGATCAATTTTCAAGGTGTCACCTACTTTCAGCTAGTGCAAAATTCTCAAGCGACTGGATTTGATGCCACGCCTGAGGCCAACATCGGAGGTCTACTCAGTCTAAATTAACTCCGCGTCTCCATCGCACTCAGAGTGGAAGCTGACGTCTGTAGGGGACTGAGATGCCGTTGTGGTAGGCCCCTCGACCCCACAGGTCTTCACGGTCTGTCTTTCCGCCTAAATGCTGGTCGCTTCGCTTGTCATTGGTCGCACACCACAAGGTTTAACGGAACCAACTGAAGCAAGCCAGCACGCTCGCAGCATTACCACGAGTTATGGCGAAGCTAAGGCGTTGGGAAAAGCAGTCACCCTCACGGGCACCACTTAACACTTCGGTGGGGCGAACTGCAAACGTTGACAAGAACTTCGCTGTTAGTGGCCCAGTCCCTCCGACCGTTTTGAACGCCACAGGTTGGAAAAGATAGTTCACTATCAAGTCCCGATACTTCAGGGTTTCTTCCGTTCGGCTACGGGAGCAGTGACCTTCCCATTAACTGCAGCATCCAGGATGTGGGAGGGAGCAAAAGAATCGCAGACTGTGACGTCCCAAATGAGGCACCTGCCTGTAACCCAGGCACAGAGAGTAAAACCATCTGGTCTCTTTCCATTACTTCTGGATTAAACATTGTGGTGTGCGACCAGTTGCTGTGATAAAAAATTAAAAAAATTCCCCAAAATGGTTTCAATATAGTTTTAATAGAAAGATTTGGAAGAATTAGATGAAAGTTCTCCGGTAATTTTCTTTCATATAAATAAATGTTTATGTCAATTTAAAAGTTTGCAAACAATTAACTGGTTTCATTTGCGTGCACTCGTGTGTGAGTGTGTGTGTATTTAGACAGGCCAGGGTGGCAGACAAAAATAACAGAAGAGCAATTATACAATTAGATGCGCGAGAATTAGCTCATTGTCTCTGTTATTTCTGAATTTGTTTAGTTACTTTGAAGCAAAATAATAATCTGGAGTTAATTAATGAAATCCTCAACTCGCTCCATTATATTTCTACTTGCTTCTTTTTCATTGCGTGCATGTGTGCTTGTTACTCACGATCTGTACACTCATTACGTTCTGCCGAGAGTGCTGGTAGCACCTCCTTGCAAGTGTTGTGATCTCACCAGGGTGACGGCCAATGTCAATGGAATGCTACGGAAAACGCTGGGTGTTTAGCGCTGAGTCGTGATTTTCCTTAGTAATAAAATATTTAAAACAGATACAATATTTATATTTTAAACACAATTTAAAAAAAAAAAAAAAAAAAAAAGGAAAAAGAAAAACTGGGTATTAAATATGAATCATACATTGTTATGGGTGACTAGAAAACGTGACGGATGATGTGCCAAGGCCCAATGTAATTTTATAATGCGAGTCTGCTTGTCTTTTCCTTCTTTAGTAATTTCCATAAATATTTCACATAGAAGGAAGTAGTCCATGCAGATATCTAAAAGGAACCAAAAATGAGAAGCTCGATGAGATAATTGAGAAAATACGATTGGTGAATCACTGTGCAGAATTATCTTCAGTTTGATTAATCATGTCTTTTATCGTTTACGTGTTTCAGTCATTTTGACTGCGGCCATGCTGGAGCACCGCCTTGAATAGTTTTAGTCAAACAAATCGCCCCCAGGACTTTATGTTTTAAACCTCGTACCTTTATGGGCACGTAAACACACCAACACCCACCGGTTGTCAAGAGATGGTCGGAGGACACACGCGCACACACACACACACAAACACACTCACGACGGACTTTCAATTTCTGTCTACCAAATCCACTCACAAGGCTTTGATTGGCCAGGGGCTAAAGTAGATGACACTTGCTTGCCCGAGGTGCCACAGAGTCGTTCTGAAGCCGAAACCATGTGGTTGGGAAGCAAGCTACATAGCATACAACCACGCCTGCGCTTATCTAATATAATGTTTTCCTTTTTTTATTTATTTTTGCAAAGCGAGAGGAGAAGTCGTTTATAAAACATCATTTGGTGAAAGGAGGGCGTTGAGTTATAAAAACACTGGGTAACACTATTCTTAGAGTCTGAAACTATCTCACTCGAGTGCGAATATCAAATGGATTTTTGAAAAAGAACAGTGGATTGTAGTAATAAAATATTTCGTCTAATATATTCTTGCACACAATCTCCTTTACGTGAAATAATTTGCAGTAATTCTCTCCTAAGAACTTTCAAAACACCACAATTTAGTTCCTTATTATATCCGCATATTAAAGGAAAACTTTATTGGTGGACGAGTGGCTATGAGGAAGCAACACACTCGTGCGGGAGAAAGATACTTACGAGAAGAGATACGCATGCTACCCTAATAGCGAATTCTCGTAAAAAATACATAGGCAAAGCACACTTACAGAAAGACTACTCCATTTCATCTTTGCGTAACCCCACTAAGTTCGTTCAATTGCTGCAAAGCACTTTCTGTTGTATTTGTGGTATATGTATAATTATTATTATTTCCTTCAGTTGTATATAATCGTAAGGCTTCGTGCTGTTATATATGTATAATTCTTCGTCTGTTGTATTGATATAATGTCTTGTTTGTTTCTGTCTTAGTATACATTCCCTAGCTTTTCCCAGTAGCTTAATAACAGCATTAGCGCATCCAAGATTAAGTGGTCTCAATGGTAATGGCGTGAAACCGCTATGATATTTTGGGTCATTGACTGACAAGGAAAACTCGGCTGCGAATATTCTGTGTATCGTGTCTTTGTCTATATTTCCCGCCCGTTAAGTTTTCGTCTAGTTTCCCGTTTGCTCTGCTTTCGTCTAACTTTTTTTCTTCGTCGTGTTCTGCCTGTTCAACCCTTGACACATAAGATATATATACATATATATAGACTTGCATATATAGAGAAAGAGAGGATAATAACTCTGCAAATTCTCACATATACGCTCATACAAACACACCTGGATACACGTTCTCTCTCTCTCTCTCTCACACACACACACACACACACACACACACACACAACGGGCTTCCTTCAGTTTCCGACTACCAAATCCATTAACAAGATTTTGGCCGACCGAGGCTATAGTAGAAGACATTTACCCAAGATGCCATGCAGTGGAACCGAACCCGGAACTATGTGGTTGGGAAGCAAGCTTCTTATCACATAACCACATCTACCCTATAAATAAAATTATGTCAGATTTTCGTAAAAGTAACTTTACACACGCGCGCTGCGCGCGCTCGAAGTTTGTGGAATTATTAGTAACGTTTAAGGAAATAAAGTTTACTGATATAAATTGTACCAAATCTCATAATGCAAGAATCTCGAACCCAGCCAGTCCTATCCAATAGCAGCCAATCGCAGTCGTATCCAGTAGCAGCCAGTCGTAGTCGGTAGCCATCAGTTCCATCACGTGATCTGAAGCTGTCGATGAGAACTGTTCTCAGTCATCCAATGACAACTAATCTTACTTAGAATTCGTGAAAGCTTTGTCACAACCAAGCATTCGATCACATAGTTAATATGAATATAAGGTGGGCAGAAAGGACGGACGTTTTAGAAAAAATCACAAAATCATTAATTTTAGGTGCAAACAAATTTTATTGACATCAGTGTGTTCGTATTGAATTAGCATTTGTTAAAATCAAGTGTAGAAAACAACATTCATCATGTGGTGTTCGTTTTCATTGATGCATTTCTGAAAGCTTGTCTGACATGTTCCATATTTTCCTATTCATTAGTGTACCTCGTGTACGAAGTGTATTCACCCAACGTAAGATTGTGTTAGGGGTGGGAACAGCCTGATTTCGGCGAATGTTGAAGCGGCGCCGAAATTCACACTGAACTGCTGTGACAGACTCGTTATTCTTCACGTAACTGCCGTAGGCAAATACGCGATACTCTATCGTCCACAGCGCTATGACTTCACCTAAAAAGAAAAAAAAAATGGTAAGACACCACGGACCGAATGGTACCTGTCTGACATATATCCCTTACCTCTGGGGCTGCGTAATAGCCATTTCAAAAACGTTCGTCCTCTCTACTCCACCATGTATAAACTGTGATAGTTGCATTGGGTTGCTGATTTAGTATCCTATATGTATTTACAACTCTCAAAGGAAATCTCATGCAACCACGTGGAAATCACGAGAAGAGAGATGAAGGAGCCGGCAGCTATAAAAAGGGGTGTTACTGCTACGTACAGGAGAACGTAGCTAGGAACGGTACAGCTTGGTTCTCGAAAAGAGAGCTGTGTAACTTGCAGTTACGAGCATTCAACATTTGTCCTATAAGAGTGAAATACAACATAAACTCTAACTTTAATGTCAACAAGAATACCCCCAGTAGCAGTCGTGATGTTGTAGTGAAATGGCGAAATTGTAGGCTTATACGCAAAGCTCGTGCACGTCCAGCATATGGGGAAAATTGTAATAAATGTATCAAATTAGGGCATTTTGCGAGATTTTGCCGATCTAGAAACGATTGCCGTGAGAACAACATAAATGTATCTCCGAGCGAGACTGAATCTGTCGACAGTTTGTTGCTAAACGTGAACAACAGCGAGAGTGCAGATGACGCGGGTTTTTGCAAGTGTTTTATAAATAACAGAAGCATAGATATGAAAGTGGATACTGGGGCAGCTTGTTCAGTAGTCCCATTATCATTTGCTTCACAGTTAGGTATCCCAATCGAATCATACCACAATAGATTAACCACTTTTGATGGTTCGGAGCTAAAGGTTGTTGGATCTATCCGAATGATATTTAATCTCAACAACACCGACGAGTCACGAAAATTTATAATGGTAGACAGCCCATGCTCTTTTGGGCTGACTGGAAAAAAATATTAAAGACAGTTCGTATTGTTTCAATTTGAACATGGATGTGTTCCCAGAGGTTAAAGATTTTGTGGCCCGAGTTAACTGCTCTGATGCTAGGTATAACGTGATGAGTTCAGCGAGACGCTTTCCAGTACATTTGGAAAAGGCGGTTAAAGATGAATTGAAGAGGTTGGAAATGATGGGTATCATCACACCGTCGGATTACTCTGGAGTCAGATGTGCCTCACTTGTGGTATGGCTGAGAAAAAAAGACGGATCTCTTCGTATGTGTGTCGATTACAAGGCTCATTTAAATGCACATATTGACACTTATTCTTTTCCTATACCATCAGTCGACACCATTTTATCCGGTATGTCAGGTGCGGAATTTTTCTCCACTCTCGATTTAAAGCATACGTATTGGCAAATAACTTTAGCGGAGAAAGCAAGGTGTATTTGCGCTATTAATACAACCAAGGGTTTCTACCTGGTTAACAAACTTCAAGAATTCGAGTGGCATATTTCAGAACTGCCTGGAAACTCTACTAAAAGGGATCGAAGGAATCAGGGTATACGAAGATGATATCCTCATCTATGCTAGTAGTAAAGCAAAACTGGCGAGCAGAGAAAACGCGGTAGTTGCAAGGCTAGTTCTCTATTAACAAAGAAAAGTCATTCTCCAGAAGAAATTTTACTTTTCTGAGAATGAACATATCTAAAGAGGGTATTTCTCCATCTCAGGAATTGGTAGCAAAACTAAAGGACATACAAGTACCAAAATCGAAGGAAGATATTGACAAAATATTGGGTCTGATGAATTACTAGAGAAGATTTGTCCCGGCGTATGCTGAAAAGGTAGAACCATGCTCATCAGTTAGATCTAAAGAACTTATGCGGAGTAAAGAGCAAGGTAAGGCCTTCCGTATGCTCATCACTCATCTTTCGGAGGCTCCAGTTTTGCAACCGTACTCCATCCGCGGACCACCACTTTGAGTAGCACTGGCCTAAGCCATCTTTCATCCGAAACAGGTGTAAGGTAAAACTGTTGTGTCATTCTTTCTGTGTATTTGTACTCCACTTAAATACCCTCATCAAGCGTACTTGCGTTTATCTTTCTTTCTAGTTGTGTGTGTGTGTGTGTGTGTGTGTGTGTGTGTGTGTGTGTGTGTGTGTGTTTTCTTTAATTCGTGCCCGAGCTTTAAAATATTCAGTCATAAGAATGTAGCCATTCAACTCTTTCTTGTTTCTTCTCTAAAGAAGGGCGCAATATGAAACCTCTGACTTCACCATATCTCCATTTTCTCTATTATAGCAATTACTCTTACTGTCTTTCCTTTTTTTTTTTTCATTGCAGATCATTTTCAATTTCTGAGGAATATTTTTTCTCTTTCTTTCTTTAATGTCTACAGCAAATCTTTCCTTTTTAGTTGTGTGTATTTGTTTATTTGAAACACAAGAATACTTATTAAAATATTTTTAAACATTCTGTAATACAAAATAAAATGCCATACACTACTCTGTTCGTTGAGTGATGACTGTTGTATAATGCCAAAAATAGGTCGACTGGTGAAGGTGGATGGTGAACTTGTAGTAAGTATGTGATAGTTCCTCATACTCCAAATATTTTTCTTTCCTAAACAAAAGCTAGTATGGAATGTATTTGAGTAAACTAAGAGGGTTCAGCAAAAGGATGAAATTTAGAGGAACTAATACATATGGAGAGAGAGGAGGGAGAGAGAGAGAGGCAAAAACAGAGAAAAGGCGAATAGAAGAGAGTATGAGAGAAGGAGGAGAAAGAAAGTAGGAAATATGGAGAATGGGTGAATAGGTATAGAGGAGTGGGAGAAATGAAGAGAGATACGTTGAGACAGTGAGAAAAGGGAACGAAAATGATAATTAAATAGATGGAAGGCCGTAGAAGAGATTGAGTGAAAATGAGAAAAAGGATTTTGAAGTGAGAAGCAGTGTGTTTCAAAGTGAAAGAGAGACTGAGCTTAAGGAAAGGGTGAAAATGGATATGATGAGAATGAAGAATGTAGAAGAGGTGGAGAGAATGAATAGAAGAGTGAGTGAGAGATAAACAACTGAGAAGGTGTTACATGAGAAAGAAAGTATGGAAGAGAGTAATACAATAAAAAGTAAGCAAAAATGATCTTCAGAGAGAATAATGATATATAACGTAATAGCGAGACAATAAAGACTGAGAGGGAAAGAGAAAGACAGAGCTTAATAAAGAGGGAAGAATGATGAAGAATAAGTATGAGGGAAAGAGGAAGAGAGGGAGGGAGAGAAAGAGGCGGAAGGAAAGGAAGAAAGGTAGGACTGAATAAAGAGGGAAAAGGAAAGAGAGGCGATAGGAAAGGGAAAGCAAAACAATGAACGGGGTGGGGTGATAAAATAATGAAATAGGAAACGAGAAGGAAAAATAAAGAGAAAAAGAAATGAGAAGGAAGGGTGAAAGAGCAAGAATGAGAGAGAGAATGAGATGGTGGTGGCGGCGGCGATCACTTTCAATTGTTTGCTTTATGTAAGAGAATGTATTTTAAGAATGCACATTTTGCTCTAACATGTTGCTTGTTGCTCCAGTTTTTCCTTTGTTTCATTTACTTTTGTTTAGAAGCAAGGACAACGTCCATAGTCTTTTTGTATCCCTCTCTTAATGAGGAAGCAAATAATTGAGTGAGGTTAATATAGTGAATAGAATTTCAATGGAAAATGTGGACGAACATTGATATAATTCTGAAGAAAATGTTTTGTATATATATCTGAAGCTAATCCATAAAGTTTGTGTTAGTTCTTGTCTTTAGTTTTAATAGTGCATTGTGGATGAGAGATAAATATTCCTCTGGGTACAATGACGTTCTATTGCAGGGAACTATTCATCCTGATATATTGCAGATTATGGAGACCCTTGTTAATGCCATAAATTATATTTATTCCTCTTTTAGGCTCAAAGCTAACAGCTTTGAGGAAAAGAGGATAGTTGTTTAAAATAAAGTAGCTATCAACCTCAGTACTTGACTGATATTTTACTTTATTGACCTAGAAAGGATGAAATGCAACGATGACCTTGGTGTGATTAGAACTTAGAACCGTAACTAAATTGTTCAAGATATGCTTTAATCATTCGACCAATCCACCGCTCTCCTGCCATAAAGCATATACGATACTAACTCTAGGTGGTTCAGCTGTTAGGAGTTGCCTTCGTCGCAGATATGACGCATGGCTAATGTTAAGATATGAACGCTAATCCTTTTGGTTGGCTGGTTGGTTGCTGATAATTTATCGACTCAACCAGCAACAGCGACAACAACAATGTCAATATTGGTACACAGAAAGAGGTAGCTAAGATTTTTAAAGATATAATTTAAGGGTTTATAAACTCCATGCTGTAATAATTGAGTGTCCTGGACAAGCATGTTAGTCATAATGTTGTTATACACAAGTATGATAAATGAAACAACGTAAGCAGTAGTTTGAAATCTTTTAAAAGACTTCCGTGAAAAATGCTGGCTAGTGACAGCTGTCCTCTTAGACATAGAGGACACTACCACAATACTAGAAGTTCATAAATTGCACCACCAAAACTGGTCGGGTATGGGCATGCAGCTACTCGTTCAAATTGAACAAGAGAGCATAAATGCCATACCCGACTCTATAAATTTACCAGACGGCACAAGACTCCACGTCACTGTGGAGGGAAGACAACCAAAGCGCTATCTCTGTGGGAGCGATAAGCACTTGAAGGTCGATTGCCCCAAATACAAGGAGTGGGAGGAGGCAGTACAAAGAACACCAGTGTCAGTGGTATCTCCAGTGCAGCAGCAGCAGCGGCGGCGGCGGCGGCGGCAGCAGCAGCAGTGGCGGCGGCGGCGGCAACAACAACAACAACAACAACAACAACAACAACAACAACAACAACAACAACAGCAACAGCAGCAGCAGCAGCAGTAGCAGGGGATGCAGCGGAGGCAGAAAGCAAAATCCTCCGCACCACCAACACCACCAGCAACAGCGACACCACCTCCAACTATTGCAAGGCCAACACCAACACCAACATCACAGGCACCAGCCGGAATACAACCACCACCACCACTAAGACCACCAGCAGGAACACCACTACCACCAGCAATAATACCACCACCACCACCACCACCAGAAACAGCAGGTGAAGCCCCACCACAAAAAATGAAAACAGACCCCCAAAGACATCCCCTTTCCCGACCAAATCAGCTCGGACAATGCGAGAACTGATAGCGAGAAGGGGGAGTGATATACAGTACCCCCGAAAAAGAAAAGGAAGAAAAGAACGAAAGAGACAATTGAAAAGGTGGGGAGGCGCAAAGAAGCGGAGCTTCCCATCAACAGCAGCAACAACATGCACACACAACATTCAACAACAACAACACCTCCAGCACTACAAACACCAACACAAGTTACAACACACACAGACATCACCACCACCACTACAAACATTACAACAATAAACACAAAGAATGAAGAACTAGTGAACTAAAAGAAAACACAGACACCACAATGGCAGATTTCGTCATCCCCCCACACGCAACACACCACTAGCACACATACTGATTTTCAAAATCACACAACAGAGCTACAATATCATCAAAGTAAAATTTCCAGAACATGTTGGGTTGCTCGAGAAAAGTTTCTCGAAAAAAATATATAAAAATCTCGTGAAAATACCCACACGAAAACACTAGGGGGCCACCCCACCAGACAACAGTAAGTAGAGTGAATCTGTTTGACATGGTCGTGCTCAGCATCGGTAGCATAAATGTCAGGGGCCTCGGGTCGCCTTGGAAACAAGGTTACCTCTTAAACGATCTGAGGTCTTACAGTGTGGATGTAGCAGCCATTAGCGAAACCAGGCTCTCCGGTCCGCGGGATCTCACAGCCCTTTTCGGCAAATACGAGATTTTTCTATCTCCGTGTCGGCCGGGAGCGGGTAGTGGTAGTACTGCGGTGCTATTCCGGAAAGGCCTGGATCTGAAAATAAAGGCAATCTTCCTGGATCCAGAAGGTAAGTTGGTGGTCCTGGATGTGAACAGCAGTAACGGCGGTGCCTTCAGACTAGTGGGTGCCTACGCTCCGACAGAGGCAGAGTAGTCGGATTATATCAAGTGTCTGGAGGTTTTCCTGGGTACGTCTGGCACTTTAGTGCTAGTAGGGGATTGGAACGCTCTCTTAGACGAACGTTTCGATCGCGTGAGAGCTTCTGATAGGAGAGTGAGGTGCAAAATCCTCATCAACCTGCTCAGATGCTTTCAACTGTCTGATAGATATCGACTAAATAACCCGAATGTGCCAATGTAGACTTGGACACATCGCATCGGGTCGTCTAGATCGTATCTAGATAGAGTTTTCTGTAGGCCAGCGGATACACAGATCACAAATTCGTGATCTGTACGGTCGACTTAGATAGGATCCATAGACAGGGTTCCGGTTACTGGAAGCTAAACGCGTCGTCATCGGCGTGCAAAAGTTACAGAGACCGAATTAGCGAATTAGTTAAGCGAGCGTTGACGGGGGTGATCGTCAACAACAACTGGTGGATTGCTCTTAAAGGGGTAATTAGAGCAGAATCAGTTAGGCTTAGTAAGGCTTTAGCTGGAGAAAAAAATAAAATAGGAGATTTAGTTAGAAAGCTAGACGAGGCTCTTAGGACAGGTATCGCGACCGACGTGTTGGCGGCGAAGTTGGCCCTCGACCAATACTTCGACGCCAAATACGAAGGCTGCGTTGTCAGAGCTAAGGCACGTTCGGTTAGCAGAGAGGGGACTAAGGCCGCTCGATGGGCCCGAGTGGCGGAGGCCAAACGGAGGCACAGGGCGCGAGGTGTTCGAACCGAAGCAGATATGTGCGGCCTTTCAGCAGCACTTTGCTCGACTGTTTGGGACAAGCGGTGGGACGGATTACGGGGCAGACTTCGGTGTGTAGCTGGACAGCTTACCGTGACTCTCAGCGAACGAGGCGGAGTGCTGCGAGAGACCGATAACTGCCTGGGAAGTACAAGAAGCGATGAAAAGCTGCACGCGAGGTTGATCGTCGGGTTTGGATGGTCTATTCTACGAGCTTTATATTTCAATGCCAGACTTGTTTGCGGATCTCTTGGCAGACGTCTACTGCAAATGGCAACAAAACGGGAAAATTCCTGCTTTTGTATGTCGAGGGGTAATGGCACTGCTGAGAAAGGACCCAAACAACGAGGGCGTCATAGAAAACTCCAGGCCCATCACTCTGCTCCATGCAGAGTTGAACATTTTGGCCAAGGTGTTAGCCAAGAGGTAGGCGCTTGTCGTGGACAAGCTGACTGGCAAGGCACAAACATGCGCCGTCCCGACCAGGTCTATCCACGACAACCTCCATCTCATGCGCTACATCTTAGAGAAGGTAAGTAACGAAGCTGGCACGGGTGGGGCTTTGATCAATTTAGATCAATCGAAAGCCTTCGATAGGGTCGACCATCGATACTTGGCAACTATTCTCAAGGAAGCCGGTTTCGGTCCGGTCTTCCGCGGGTGGATCGCTGCTTTGTACAGCGGCATCTGCTCGGTCATACGGGTGAACGGTCACCTGTCCGAGCCGTTCAGCAACTTGCATTAGGTCCGCTAAGGATGCCCTCTCTCCTCCCTTCTCTACGTACTGACCCACGAGCCATTACTGCGGAAGCTGGAGCTGACGAGCAGGGTGGCCAATCTCATACAGAAATGGGTCGAGAGGAAGCTGTCCCTGAAAGGTCGAGCCGAAGTGGCGAATCTGTACATCGTATCCATCATCTTTTACCGCTTGACCGTCGTCCCTTGTCCCGACTGCTGGTTGACCAAGCTGATGCGCTTACTCTTTCACTTTCTGTGGAGGGGCAGGTACTACTACTGGTCAGGCGCTCTATCTGCTGTTAACTGCCACTGAACGGAGGCCTTGGCATGCCGTGGAGGGTGAGCAGGTGTGGTCGCTGTTTGTCAGATTCGCCTTTCCACAACTCGTCTCTTTGACTGAGCTGCAATCTTGGATCAGGCGTAGACCGAGAAAGGGCGTTTAGCACCTCGAGTGCCGTCAAGTACTCACCGCCCTCCGCCAGGCGGGCAATGCAATCGGTAGTAGTCTAGCGTTCTATAGAGGGTTAGTGAAGGAAAAGTGCGACGACGTTCTCAGGGAAACTCTAGGCGTCGACGATGATCAACTAAGCAGTCTGTTTGAGAGAACTTTCGGGCCGGGGCCCATGGAGAACTTCCAGAAGTTCATCGCCTGGCAGTGCTACCTAGAGACGCTGCCCGTTTGGGATAAACTTTACAGGCACGGAAGTGCCGTCAGCCGGACCTGCCCGAGGTGCGCTCAGAGCGATGAAACCATTTTGCACGCACTCGTCCAGTGCCCGAATATTGCTGACCTGTGGGTTTATGTCGAACAGCTGCTGTCGCGTATAGGACGGATGCGGCTATCAGCTGAATCGATAAGGAAGATTGCCCCGCCGGTCTCCTTTAACCGGGAGGGGAAGGCAATTTTCATTTGTCTGGTGACTGTAGCGAAAGAAGTGGACCCGTTTGAAAGGGGCTAAAGTCAGACACTTTCCTCTTTGGCCAAGGCCTCATCAACTTTTTCAAGTTCCACTTGAAGAGGAAGGTGAGGGTAGAGAGGGAAGTGTTTTCAGCTATCAAATTTGTTGAAAGGTGGGTGAATGTCTGAAAAATTGCCAATTTGGATGGACCAATTCTGAGATTACACCTGTAAAAAAAAAGGTATAAAAGGAAAAAGGGCTATTTCCCTGTTGACCAAGCACCCGTGGCTTTTATGGGTTCTTTCCACGAGTAACCTTCATAGCGCCTCCCTCTATTGGAAGGTTTTACTTGTTATATTGTTATTTTCGTTATCAAATGTTCACACGACTGTTTTTTTTTTATTGCAAAACCCTTTGTATATTGTCTTGTGATGTTCTTTAATGTTTTTTCATTTATATTAGCCCTTGTGGCCAATAAAAATAACTTTTTATTATTATCATTATTATTATTATTATTATAGCCATACTGTACAGTCATAGAAATTCGGAGCTCCATAAGTTGAAATAATGTTTGTAATCTTTTCGGCTTTCTAAGGCTCATGTTTTCATTTTATTGTTACCATTGCATTTCTGAGGTTGTCTGGACTACACCGATAGTATTTTTGTTTAAAAACACCCCTGTTTTGCAGGGGATGCGCATCAATATTTTTTTAATCTTAACAACTTTCGGAAAAAGCTTATATTTTGTTATTTTCGTTCTCTATTTGAAGATGGCCGATTAAAATGCCATCATAATGTTTGACAAGGATACACCTTCCTTGTCGGACTCTTACGTGAATTGTTAGAAAGGATCACAAAAGTACAGCTCCCAAAATTACTGCAGACCTTAATGACCACCTCAGGAACCCAGTTTCCACAAAAACTGTTTGTCGGGAGCTGCACAAAGCCGGATTTCACGGGAGGGCTGCAATTAGAAAACCACTACTTTCAAAAACAAACGTTGCAAAGCGTTTAGAGTGGAGTATAAACCTACAGAATTGGTCCCTAGAGCAGTGGAAGTACAAATTCAGAAAAGTCACCCGCAGAGTTGATACTCGCGAAAAGAATAAAATCGATTTTTGATAAGTTATTGCCGGAGAAAAAAAGATGTAAAGGAAATACGAAAGATGCAACGAAATATTTCAAAGTAGGATTTTAAAGTGCATTTTAAAACTTACAAAAATGTTAAAGAAGGCTGAGAGAATGGCCTTGTAACCGAAAAAAAAAAAAAGGAAGCATGGTGTTTCTAATTAAAGGACCACCAACATAAGAGACGCATAAACCAGCTAAAGAACAGACATACCGAAGAGGGGAGAGAAATTCTTATGGAAGTATTTTTTAATTTATTCGATGTCTCAGCACCGAAATTAATGAAGCACCGTAGACCGAGCATGAGAAAACGGCAGCAGACCGAACACCTTGAGATAAAGCCCAAGCGAAAAAGAAACTAAAAAATAAAAATAAATACAATTTCTTTATTCCTTCGGAACTCGAAATCTCAAAAGGGGAGATGCTGTGATGAGAGTACGACACCCTCTGACGAAAATAGACAGGACCACTATATATAAATAGTAGCGGTCTGACGTAGTTTGGTCTTCGAAATCCAGGTACAGTTTACAGATTGAGTTAGTGTGTTGGAAATACTGATTGTTGGTTCGTTAAGTGTTTGTTGCTGCCACTGTTTCTATGTTGTGTTGTTATAACACTGTTATAGTGTATTCTTTATCTATCGTCGACAATATCAACGGTCCTACGCTATTTGAGACTTAAGGATATAACAAATTAACATTCTCTAAGAATCTTTGTAGCACAATAAACTTTGCAGCTACAAGTATTTTTACACCTCACTTCACAATTAATTTTATAGGAAAATATGAAGTGAGGAGTATAGCTCCCCATCTCTCCGGTTCCGTAGTTTATGTGTAATTCAAAGTAATGAAACAATACTCCAAAAATTATTAAGTACAAGTTTGAATTCATACAAATAAAAATATAACGCAGTATATGTATTTTCATGTTTGTAAAGTCAATGGTATGATAAATGTGTTGTAGAAAATGTTACAGATATGTTTCTGTGGTGAAAGAAAAAAAAACAGGACAGAAAAATAAACATACTTGATTCGGAAAATTTGTAGAAGAGATACGACGAATTGATTTCTCGTTCAGTTTAAACGTAACTTGTAATTTAGGAAAGGCAAAAAGAGTTAAAGAAAAGAATGTTTCTGTGTTACACCTTATATAACCGAAATGATTGAGAGAGTATTATGCGTTCATTGATCCAAATAAAATCTAAGAAATACGATGAATGATTAACATGCCATCTGTTACATTAGGGTCAATAAAAGTTAACACCTCGGCCTAGCTGCAGTCAAACGTTCGAAATAAGTAAAAGAACATCTACGTAACCACGTGTAAATGTTTGGGTTAGTTGTGACTAGAGCGGTAAAAATGAAATTCAAGGTGAAAGAAGCCATCCACAATTCTGTTATACAAAAATATTTATTTCCAAATGTCACATGTTATTTTTCTAAATCTCTACCTGTCAAGTAAGAGAAATAGTTAACTATTTTTTAATAACTAAAGCTAATTTGGAAAGGTGTGTGTGTGTGTGTGTGTGTGTGTGTGTGTGTGTGTGTGTGTGTGTGTGTGTGTGTGTGTGTGCGTGTGTGTGTGTGTGTGTGTGTGTGTGTGTGTGTGTGTGTGTGTGCAGTAGGTAGTTGGTCATAGCAGCAGTCTAAAGTACTTTCGATAGTTGCTTACAGTCGTGTTGCAGTTGTATGGTACAGGCCGAGGCTAAGCGAGGTTAAGAGTTCTCTTGTGTTTGATGTGTTTCTCCATCCAAAACTAGGCCGCGACTAACTGATGACCTCGCGTTATCTGTTTATATTTTAGAAACTAACGGAATAATCTATGAAAGTAAAATCTAGAGGAGTCGAGTTGAAACTTCTGAATGATCGAAAACGATTAGAAGATACAATACTTTATTTTTAAGCTGGGGAAAATATGAATTTCAAAATCTCAAGGCGAGATTTACTAGAAATGGACCGAGAATTCGGAGTTCAAATCTTTCATAGTTTCCTGTTACGTCTCTCTCTCTCTCTCTCTCTCTCTCTCTCTCTCTCCCTCCCTCCACACACACACACACACACATCGAAATCGACAAGACCTTTAGAAAGACAGCTGATGAAGGGCGCCTTCTGTTTATGATCATTCTGTTTTCATCTTGATTCCCATGTCTAATATGTTTTCATTGTCCTCTGTGGTTACTTTTTCCAGCTGGGTCAGTAACACGCGCAGTGCTTTGCCATTGTGTGTAAGTGTGTATGTGTGCGTGCACAAAGAGAGAGAGAGAGAGAGAGAGAGAGAGAGAGAGATCCCAGAACACACATCCAAATATAATATGCCAAATGCCTAGATATTTAAATTAGAAAAGGATTTTAATTAGTTCTCAAAGGAAAATTATGAACTTTCGTCAATTAAACCTCACAAAACAATATGTACTAAAAGGATTTATTTAATCCGATTTGATTATACCATTATAAATCTGATACCAGAGCACAACTAACAAATTTATAAGCTGTTTGCTACTCGTAAGCTGCTATTTTGCACCAAGTATTTATGACAGAAACCTATAATATTACTACTATGCTTCGCCCTTTCCACTCCGCCACACACGAAAAAAGAAATTCAAAGTTTTGAGATTTTTTAATATTCTTTGAGTGTCTTTTATAGTCTTATGCTTTGTTAATATAATGGTTTCAAATTTTGGCAATTCAAGGGGAAGGAAGTAGGTCGATTACATCGACCCCAGTGCTCAAATGGTATTTATTTTATCGACCCCGAAAGGATGAAAAGCGAAATCGACCTTAGCGGCATTTGAACTCAGAGTGTAAAGAGGAACGAAATGCTGCTAAGCATTTCGCCCGGCTTGCTTAACGATTCTTTCAGGTTGCCGTCTTTACGATATATTAATATAATCCTTTCTATCATAGGCACAAGGCCTGAAATTTGGGGGAAAGAGGAAGTCGATTACATCGATCCCAGGGCTCAACTGGTATTTATTTCATTGACCCCGAAAGGATGAATGACAAGTCTCTCTCGGCAGAATTTGAACTCAGAATGCCGCGAAGCATTTTGCTCGGCGTGCTAAGGCTTCTGTCAGCTCGCCGTTTTCACAATATATTAGTATAATGATTTCATATTTTGAGACAAGACCAGCAATTTCACGGAGAGGTTAAGTCGATTACATCAACCCCAGTGTTCAACTGGTGCTTATTTATCATCTCTGAAAGGATGAAAGGCAAAGTCGATCTCGGCGCAATTGAACTCAGAATGTAAGGACGGACGAAATGTCGCTAAACATTTTGCCCGGCGTGCTAACGATTCTTATTTCTTTATTGCCCACAAGGGGCTAAACACAGAGGGGACAAACAAGGACAGACAAAGGGATTAAATCGATTACATCGATTCCAGTGTGTAACTGGTACTTAATTTATCGACCCCAAAAGGATGAAAGGCAAAGTCGACCTCGGCGGAATTTGAACTCAGAACATAAAGACAGACGAAATACCGTGAAGCATTTTGCCCGGTGTGCTAACGATTCTGCCAGCTCGCCGCCCTACTGTTACTGGAATATAAACTGATCCCAGTTCTTGACTGTAACAAGGAAAAGGGTTTGAAATTACAGTTAAATGCCGTTACTAATAAGTGCTCGGCATTTCCCCACGACACTGCTAAAATCATAAATGGTACAATTTGCGGCGATCCTTCGCTTTGACTCGAAAAATGTAAACAATAAATACGGTAGTTTCCATGACCACGTGTTGTCTTGTCAACTGTCAGGGATCTTTCTGATTTGACGGACACCATTTGTTTTCTAACGAAACACTTTCAAACTTGGGATACTGGTAGAATGTGTCATATAAAACATCTTTTTCTCTTAGCCTTGTTGAAAAAAAGTTTCTATATTCCAAGTTATTTCATATTAAAAGTTGTCGCATTTCGGTAATTTCAATCACTGACGTCTATTGAGGTGAAAACAATTACTGCTGTGGTTTGTCAACAACACGTTGTGGCGGTGTAATGGGATCTTTTCCCTTGAATAAAATTACTGCCGTTGTTTGTCAACAACAACTATCGGCGGTACTGTTATTTATGACATCGTTCGTGCGTTTGTACTGGTTTTAGCTTTAGGGTTTTAGGGTTAGGGTTAGGGTTTTGGGGTTAGGGTTTTAGGGTTAGGGTTAGGGTTTTAGGGTTAGGGTTAGGGTTAGTGTTGGGGTTAGGGTTATGAGTATTTTTGCCAAATTTGGTGAAAATCTGTTCAATACACCGCCACAAATTTCTCACCAAATTTGGCAAAAATACTCATCACCCTAACCCCAAAACCCTAAATCTAAAACCCGTACAAACGCACGAACGATGTCATAAATAACAGTACCGCCGATAGTTGTTGTTGACAAACAACGGCAGTAATTTTATTCAAGGGAAAAGATCCCATTACACCGCCACAACGTGTTGTTGACAAACCACAGCAGTTATTGTTTTCACCTCAATAGACGTCAGTGATTGGTTGAAATTACCGAAATACAACTTTTAACATGAAATAACTTCGAATATAAAATTTTTTCTCTGTTCTATAAGACAAAATATACAAGTATACGAAGTTTTAAAGTGTTTCGGTAGAAAACACACTAAATAAAAACTAAATAATAAATGGTATCCGCCAAATCAGAAAGATCCACTGTCAGTCGACCTCTGCCTGTTGTTCCTCTGTCTGTGTGTACGTGCTTGTTCTTGTTTGTGCATGCGTGCGCGTGCAACACATAAATACATAAAAACAGAACACACACACACACACACAGAAGAACAAGCACGCACGCACAACCCATTAGCTTTCGCTTCCCAATTTGATAGAGGTCAACTGACAGTTGACAAGATAACACGTGGTCACGGAAGCTACCGAATTCATTGTTTACATTTTTCGAGTCAAAACGAAGGATCGCTCAATTTGCATTTCTTAGATAGTTGATGCCTACTTGAGCTCACGGAAGATCGAAATAATGATTCATGTATCACACCAGTCTCTCTCTCTCTCTCTCTCTCTCTCTCTCTCTCTCTCTCTCTCTCTTCATTTATCAAACCAATTGCATGAATGTTTACTGTTTGACAAGATGGTTTAGGCCAGGGTCGGCAACCTGCGGCCCACGAAGGGATTTTGACCGGCCCGCGAGAATTGATGCCCAATGAGTTGTTTATTTAAAATTTTAATTTATTGTATTATGAGAGACGAGATTTTCGAATACAATACAAAGGCCGGATCTTTTTTAAAACGGGGGCCACATTTTTCATTAACGAAACACTTTGAAACTTGGAACACTGGTAGAATGTGTCATATAAAACATCTTTTTCTCTTAGTCTTCTTTAAAAAAAAAAGAAATCCATAAATTATTCCATGTTAAAGTTGTCGTATTTCTGTAATTTCAACCAGTCACTGACGTCCATTCAGCCGATATACATTAAGTGCCGACTACATAAACAAACGATTCTGAAACAATTAACCCTAACCCTAACCCTAACCCTAACCCTAGGGTTAGAGTTAGGGTTAGGATTAGGGTTAGGGTTAGGGTTAAAGCAAATTTAAAATGAAAAAAGCAAATAAAACGAAGAATCGTTTGTTTATGTAGTCGGCCCTTAATGTATATCGGCTGAATGGACGTCAGTGATTGGTTGAAATTATCGAAATAAGACAATTTTTTACATGAAATAAATTCGAATACAAAAATATTTTTCTGTTCTATAACACAAAATAGATAAGTATACGAAGTTTGAAAGTCTTTCGGTACCAAAAGCACTACGTAAAACATTAATGAAAAATGTGGCCCCCGTTTTAAAAAAGATCCCAAAGGCCTGCTGTTACATTCTTCCAAAATATCTTCTGATTCACTCTACCTAATGTCCACCACCAACTGGATGTGAACGTTTTGACAGCAAAAACAAAAAAAAATTTGTCGCGTACGCAGGGCTCCGCACATCATTTCCGCTCATCCAACACAAAAATAATAACAATAACTATAATGAAATAACAATACAATTCCGAAATATTTCTACACAATCACCACCATTCCCGCATGAAAAATAAAACAAAAAACTGAGAGCCGACTTGAGCCTGCCGACGGACATTAAAAGACTGCCTCGAAGGGACAATTGTCTTAGTCGGCGCCTTCAACCGTCAACGGCGGTCCCTCCCCCATTTCTGATTCGTGAAACCGACAACAGCTTACCTCAGCCACTCACCGTCGGTAAGTTACAAACACTCATTTTCTCGGGCTCGAATTTTTCATTGGGTTCTGTTATATCAATGTTTATATGCCAACAGAATGTGACAGTCGTATAAAGGACGATGTTACTGTTATTATAGCCCCAGGAAAACATCCTTTCCAGCTGGCTATCGACACACAGTTTGTGTCCGTGTAGCGTTCGCAAGAGAAGTCATCGCTCCCATCTCTACCTGAGGACAGGTAACCACCTAGAAACCCGAATCTGTGAGTATCACGTAAGACTAGAGATGGGAGCAATGACCTCCCTTGCGAATACTATACAGATACAAACTGTGTCGATAGCCAGCTGGAAAAGATGTTTTCCTGAGGCTATAACAATAGTAACATCGTCCTTTATAGGACTGTCACATTCTGTTGGCATATAAATATTACTATTTGGTACTGTTACTGTATATCTCTCACGCAAAGATTTAAAACAAGTTGTTCTGTTATATTTATTACACATCTCCTCTTCTCCAACAAGATTTATTTCATTACTGTATTTTTCAAATAATACAGTTATTGTCATCGTTTAAAATCTCATTTGTTTCTTCTTGTTGTCCTTGCCACCATACTATTTGCCTATTTGCCTATTTCCACCTTTATCATCATCATCATCATTATCAACCACATTATGACAAGATATAATTGTAATACGTGAGATGAGGCTTTCGAATACAATAAAGAAATAGAATTATTCAGATGTAAAATTATTAATTTAAATTTTAACTTTGTTCGTAGGAAAAAATTTCGAGGACCATGAATGCAAAACGAAGCAAGGTAGATGCTGAATGCCGAATTTTCGAAGAAACTTGGACATTAGATTATTTCTTCATTGAGCACAGTGGGAACCTGATTTGTCTCATATATCTAGAAGGCATTACTGTGAAGGTAGCAAATATTAAGTGACATTATGAGACACACTATTGTGAAAATTTTAGGACATTTACTAGACAAGCATGGAAATATGAAGTTGAGCGGTTGAAGTCTAGTTTTGGAAAAACAAACGTCATTCTTTAAAAACAGAAAAAGTGAAAATGTGGCAAATACAATTGCCAGCTATGAAGTCTCAAAATGCATTGCTGAAAAGATGAAACCTTTTAGAGATGGTGATTTTTTCTTTTTAAAAGACTGCTTATTGGCAGTGTTGGATATTATTTGTCCAGAAACATTTTTTTATTTGAAACTATCAGCCTATCTCCGAGGACAGTCACACGGCGGGTTGAAGAAATGTCGGCAGATGTTAAACATCAGTTAATCAACACCTGCAGTGAATTACAATATTTTTCAATTGCAGTCAATGAGAGTACAGACTTAAGTGACACTGCACAACTTGCTGTCTTTATGCTCGGAGTGACTTCACCTTTTCAGATCGTTGAAGAATTTATTCAGTTAATTCCTATGAAGGAAGCCGTAACCGGAGCAGATATCTTTGAAGCTTTGTTGAAAATGATATCAGAAATGAAGTTTGATTTTTCGAAACTAATTGGCATCACAACTGATGGTGCCCCAGCAATGGTAGGACAAAAAATGCAATACTACAAGTACATATAGAAAGCCTTGGACTCACACATAAACTTGTTAAAATTCATTGCATTATCCATCAAGAAACATTGTGTGTCAAGTTTTTGAAATTTAAGAATGTTATGGATATTGTTGTGAAGGCCGTGAATCTGCTCCTATTTCATCATCAATTTAAACAGTTTTTGCTAGATACTGAGGCAGAATATGGTGACCTTGCTTATTTCTACGATGTATGCTGGTTTAGCCGAGGATCAATACTACAAAGAGTACTTGCCTTACACAAAGAGGTGGCGATATTTCTCGAAAGCAAACGTGTGGATAGTTTACATTTTCGAGATCCTGATTGGCTTGCAACTTTGGCACTTATTGTGGATATTGTGACTCGTTTAAATAAATTAAATTTACAACTTCAAGGTAAAACTCAGCTCGTAAATGAAATGTATAACCATATTGTTGCCTTTGAAAAAAAGATACAGTTGTGGGAACATCAACTTTGAAATAAAAATTATGCACATTATCCATCATTTCAAGGAAGGAAACCACAGGATTCAAAGGTATTTATGAATATAATCCAGGATTTGAGAAATGAACTTGCATCACGTTTTGTTGACTTTCGTCTGCATGCAAATCAGTTTAAACTGTTTGCTACACCATTTTATGTGGAGATGGAGACAGTATCAGAATGTTTTCAAATGGAATTGATTGATATGCAGGGTGTGAGGTCTAAATTTCATTGATTGACTTCTGTGCAAAATATATTTTTCCAACTGGGAAGCATACCAACTTAATGAATCCTGCAAAAAAGATGGCATCTTTGTTTGGAAGCACTTATCAGTGTGAGCAATTATTTTCTAAATTGAAGCAAAATTAGAACAATTTGAGAACAAGATTAACTGATAATCATCTTGATAATATCTTGTTCTTGGCATCAACAAGTTTGAAGCTTATTGACAAGCTTTCAAGGAACAAAAAACATCGTTTCCCATTAATTTTTTGGCTGCTATGTATTAAAATTTTTTTTTAATGATTCCAACAATGTCTTAAATTGAATAGATGAAGTTTTTCCATTACTACATTCATCTGTGGTTAATACAAATTATTTTTAAGTATAGTCAACACTTGTGATTAAATTTTAGCTTGTGTAATTTTCCATGATTATTCTTTTATGGCCTTCGTCCGGCCCGCTATCAGTCATTAATACTCGATCCGGCCCGTGGAGGCAAAGAAGTTGCCGACCCCTGATTTAGACTATGGACGTGGTCAAAACGTAATCTATAACTTTCTCTGCTTTACTTCAATGTAAACGGGTGCTTCGAAAAAGTACAGTGCATGGCTGGAAGTAGCAGGAAGTCTGAATAAATGACGAGTGTTCTGCTAGGTTGTCATGTTGAAATTTGAGGTAAATACACAATGAAGATAGTGTCCTTAGTAATCCAAACGATGATGAAATATCAACTATTAAAGAAAATGTAACATAAATAGGAAAAAGGAAATTATTACACACACACACACACACACACACACACACACACACACACACACACACACACACACACACTATACATACGCGCGTTGAACATTCTTAACAATCCTTAATTCTTTCAATGAGACGAAGTAATTTGATACATTAACACAAAGCTGCAAATTGGAGGGAGGAAACGAAAATTTTATATTTAAAAGTAGAAAAAAAGGAGAAATCAGAAGAGAGAAGGGGGAAGAAAGAAGGAGAGACAGAGAGGGGGAAGAGAACAAGAGAGGAAAAGACAGAGAGTCGGGGATTAAGAGAGAAAGAAGCAGGTAAAGAAATGATGTTAGTTACTTTATATAAGTATTTTAATGGGAGGGAATTCCACTTCCATATTAATGTCCTCTTTCCCCGCATCGCTATTATGTGTTTATGGCTTCTTTAATTTTTATATGTTCAGCTGTTGTGTGAATTCAATCCATTATCGTTTATGTCGGAGTTGTTATTGTTGTTTAGCTCTAGATCAACTCTGATCCAGTTTTTATTTCCATGCATACAGCATCTAGAATCATATTTTATCCAAATGTCCTTTTCTATGGTTTTTTTATTTATTTTATTAAAGAGAGTAGGGTGTAATTTAAGGGAAATTGTTTGCATGTTGTGCGATTAATGTTGTGGGTTTCCTTGTTAACTCTTTTATGTCTGTCTCCATGCATCGAACAATTGAGCTCACTGGTGAACAGCGTCCATAATATGGTTTCGATTCCTGATTAAACTGCTTTACTTAAGTCACATCTAAGATATTAAAATCTTTATGTTTGATTTTTAAAAATAAAGAAACAGTATTAATTAAACACATGTAAATCCATATAGAAAAGATAAAGTGTAGCTGAATTGATTCCACTATTCAGTTTAATTTTGGGGGCTAATCCAAATTGTATGTTTAACGCTTTACAGAAAAGGCATTCTCTTCGTCAGTTATGCATCATCTTATAAAATCGTGACATTGCGTCTAAGGAAACTAATAGTATTTATTTAAATATTTTTTTAATGGGATTGAAATCTTTTGTTTTTTTATAATATAGTTTTGCGATAATGAACTGTAGATTTTTGTCCTGGATATCAAAATAATTCAGAGATAAAGACACAAAATCAATGTCTGTTTATCTTTTCTTAACGTGTGAAAATTAAGAGAACTTTGTGTGTGTGTGTGTGTGTGTGTGTGTGTGTGTGTGTGTGTGTGTACATTGCCATGTAATTATCTTGAACTCGTATTGAGTCCTCTTTGGGCCTCCTTGATCTTTGATGCAAGAATTTTTATATTTTCTATCTATCTATCTATCTATCTATCTATCTCTGCACAAACATATATGTATATTCACACACATACATACATACAAATATATGCATATGTAAATATGCACATGTGAGTGCATATTCATATATGCATACACTTACAAAACCCTACATATATAAATGAACCACCCCACAAAAGTGAAACATGTAAAATGTTTCAAGTTTGTCTTTAATTTAAATATTTCCTTTTCTCAAAAACGTTATCTGTGTTGTTTCATGAAAAAATAAAACGTCAAACAGAAATCAGGTGTAGCTTACTGGAAGATAACTCTTTCCCTACTACATTGTTTCGATTGTTTAGATTAATAACTGCAATCTACCTTTCCTTTATTTGAAGTTGTCCTAAATTACTACACAATTAAATTCATAATTAGAATAAGCTGCCCTCATCCATTTAGTTCCCCTACACACATCAATAGTAATTATGTGTGTGTGTGTGTGTGTGTGTGTGTGTGTGTATATGTGTGTTAGCGTGTGTGTAAACGAAAGAAATATGAAATGAATTTTTGCAGGAGTAACGGTCTCTTTAAGATCAGCGCATTCATTACACAGGCGTCTGTATTTAGACCAATCAGAAGAAGCGATTAGTAAATTGTTTGGGATTGACCAATCAGAAAGAAGCCCGCCAACAGCCGGTACAAGACACTCCACCGCCCAGAGTTGTATATTACCTGGCTATCTCCGTAAGTATCAATATATTTCCTACATGTTTTTATTTATGTTTGCAGTTACACGACCGCAAAATAAACAATAATAATAGCAATCTTAGTTGCTAATAAAAGCAAAACCGAAAATGCAATTAGCAAAATGGATTTAAAATTGATCTCTATGTTATCTGCCGATTAGGCCAAGCCTTGTTGTCCTTCCTTGTTTATAAACACCATCTGTTTAATGTGTCAAAACAGAATTATTTTTCCGGCTGTCTTACGGTCTTAAAAAATATGGGACTGTTATACAGTCCCAAAAATAAATTAAAAATATATATATATATATGCATTTATGTTTATTTCGCTCTTAGCTCCCTAGGAGCCGGGGTTTCGATGTGTTTATGAATATGGGTGATTATTTTTATTACTTATTATTTCAGTTAAGAATTTTAGCTTCGTTAATTGATATTTTAAGGCGAACACATCCAACAGTTTGCAGCAGCAATTTTATCAAAGGTAAGAAGTTTAAGTCGACCCACAGTAAACAGGTGTCGAACTAATTAATTGGTGTTAGATTAAGGTATTCGCCTTAAAAAATATATCAACTAAGCTAAAATTCTTTATTGAAACTATATTTTAAAACAAAATAATCACTCAAATTTTTTTTTAAAAGTGAAATTAGTCAACAATGAAATATACGAATATGTACACACACACGTGTGTGTGTATTATATAGGATCAGTATGAATTTAAGGATATAAAAGTGAGGATACCCTTATTTCTTTATCCTCTTGCTAGTCTCACCTTTGTCTCTCAACTCCCACCCACCTGAGGTACTTTCTCTTTCTCCATTCTCCCATATTTTGTTTATTTGTCAAATAGTAATCGCTTATCGTTTATTGTTCCAAAGATATTTTGAGTGAGTTTTAGGGAATATTCCTTTTCTTTTGAATTCCTTTCATTAAGTAGTGATGCGAGTTGCATGTGCTAGGATAATTAATATCGTTGTTATCATCATTTCGTTATATTAAGTGTTGTCTTTTTTTTTCTTCCTTGATGTGGTATATCTCTTATTGAGATACTTGCAGATGGCACCGACGTTGTTTCTATGAAATATACATATTTTGTTTCTTTGAAATGTACATATTTTTTTTAGTGAAACTTTGCAGAGATACGTTTTCATGTAGATTACAAGTATGTTGACATTTTTTAAAGTTTTGGATCTCATCCCCTACCTCTTCCAACTTCGTTTCTTCATAACACTCTTTAAAATTACATGTTTTTTTTTAATGATATTTTACAGAAATACGTTGTCGAAGGTGTCGTTTACGTGTTGTTGATTATCTAAACATATAAATCCGAAAAAAAAGGAATAATGAATGCTAAAGTTAGGAAACTGGTGGTAAAAAAGTTGAAGGTGTGTGAGGACTAGGAGAGAGATATGAATTTTTTTTTCTTTTCTACATTTTACGAACCTATTTGTAATGTACTATATCGAAAGCGATTATCTATAAATTTCAATTTTTTTTAAATGCAACTTTTCAAAGTTTGGAAGAAACAAATTCGATGGGTCTCTATTGTATAGTTATATCACTTTTGTTTACATTGCACGGCGTTCACAATATAAATCCAGTTTTCGTTTTAGTGTAATTTCCTCTTTTTAAAATGAAGTGCTGGGGGGTAGGGATTCCCATTTTGACAGATCACTTTACATCTTTGCTGGGGTTTCTTTTCTCTTTTTTTTTTTCAGTTAGCAGTCATTGCTCACAATAATAGGGGGAAGCTCTTCTCTAAAACGACTGCTGAATCACAGGCAAGCTGACTGATGGAGGTCAATAGCATTTACTTGAACAATAGTGTGTTTAAGTATTGTGTGTGATTATGTTCATCACTTTCACCTCACATGTAGGCTCAAATGTTTGACCTATTATTGTGCTGTCTATGCTCTTACATTTATTTTACTTGTGTGGATATTATAAAGACACCAAATGTATCAAACAGCGTTGTATAATATATACTATAGACATCTTTTTTTATGAATTGCTTGCCTGATCTACTTTCATGTTTACGTCTGGAATATAAACAGACTGTTTTCCCTCCAACACCTGGTGTTTGTTTGTATCTTTCTCACTGATTATTTCAACACAATAGCTCTGTGATTCTACTGGTAGTTAAGCACATAATACCTTTGTCATCGCCTTAATGAGTCGTCACTAGGAACAAATGGGAAGAACCAATTCAAATCATTATTCTTCGAAATTGAAACTATTGCAAATATAACTTTTTTTTTGTTTAATTATAGTCTATCAGTAAATGCTTAGTTTTTAAGTGCTATTTTGAATGGTTTTTATAAAGGATTATATTTAAATGTGGGTTTTGCATCAAATAAAATATGATAGACAATATTTACTCTTCTTTTCGCTTCCAGAAATATTTTTTTAATTGATATTTGAATGTCAATTTTATATATATTAGATGTAAATGAGATATATTATACCTTTATGTTATCGTTCTCCGGGGAAAATGCTAAACGGCATTTCGTCTGTCTTTACGTTCCGAGTTCAAATTCTGCCGAGGTTGACTTTCTTTTTTGTGGTCGATAAAATAAGTACCAGTCGAGCACTGGAGTCCATGTTATCGACTTGCCTCCTACTCCGAACTTGCTGAACTTGTACCAAAATTTGAAGTATATATATATATATATATATATATATATATACAAACAATGTATGAGTATATGCATATATATGTACATATATATATATAGAGAGAGAGAGAGAGGGGTGGGTATTTACACAACCGTTATTTAGAATTATAAATCAGATTCTAGACTTTAAAAGTATATGTACATATTTTAGTTTTTGAACTCAGACGCATAATTATTTTATGTTTTGGTTAAACAAAAAATCCGTATTTATATATAGGTGTAACAGTTCACTGAATTGATTTCGGTACATTATTGAACGCGAAAGTCATAAGAACTCCTACAAGGGAACCTCTATGACATGCTAGAGGTAGCAGTCAAATCTCTCAAAATCACACCCCACCGTCTCAGAAAACGTGGCTCATGAAAGAACGTAACCCTAGATATACAAAAAGATGGGATGGTCATGGCTAGAATGCCTTTACTCATGTCTACTCGATCAACTCTAACCCCGGGAAGAGGTTAAAGCTCCCAACTAACTTTTTTTGAATTCTTCCTCGAGCTAAAGTATGAACGTCATACCTCATCGCATACATTTTTTTAAAGACTTCAGACATGCAAAAAAAAAAAATATTATTATTATTATTTTAATTGTGATATAATTTGTTGAATCAAGTTTTCTTTAATGACTATTATGTCTTGAAATCTTGGCTGCAGTTTTTCTAGATTTTAACGTAAGTTCTCTTGTTTTTCTTGATTTCTCATAGTCTCTGAGCAATACGTAATGTAGTCCCTACCATAATACATAGATTCGTGAGCTACTTGGTCTTATCCGTGACTTGGTTTCGATTCTCAATAGACCCATTAATTAATTCTCATAACGCCTTTAAACACCGAAGAAATATGTTATTCGGCACTCATGCTATTAGCTGTCAGAAGTGAAAGTGCTCACTGCTAGTGAAGTATCTGTCTGTCTGTTGCTGGCCTGTCGATTCTTTGGCTACTGACAGCTAATACCATGACTGGCCGGAGCGAGCTATATGTCTGTCTGTCTCTCTCTCTATCTATCTATCTATCTATCACTCGAAAGTTCGCGCGTCCGCGCTAGCTAGTCGTGAGTAGAAAACACAAATTTAATATAAAAACATATTTCCTGAAATTGCAAATTATTTAAAATATAAAAATATAATTTTCAACAGTGAGAATTTATCAAAATGGAAAACAAATGAAGTTTGAAGTTTAAAAATAATAGGATCGACCACTCACGACTAGCTAGCGCGGACGCGAGTACCCTTATACTCTGTGTTGTGTTTTCAAACGCATGGATATAGGTGTCAAATTTGTTCCAATAACTTTCGAGTAATAGATAGAGAGAGAGAGAGAGACAGACAGACAGACATATAGCTCGCTCCGGCCAGTCATGGTATTAGCTGTCAGTAGCCAAAGAATCGACAGGCATGCAGGCAGACAGACAGATACTTCACTAGCAGTGAGCACTTTCACTTCTGACAGCTAATAGCATGATAGTGCCTGTTATTCTTATAAGAGAATCCTTGTGCCTATTTATGAAATAATGTGTTACTTTTTAATCGCTGAGGAGCTTTGTGTACTCTGATGCACTAGTTGATTGGTTGAAAAAGAAAATAATGTTAGCTAGTGCTGGTGCCAGTTGGGCTGAGATGATGAAATTAAATTGTAAATTTGGGAATGTAAGTTCACATAACTAGCATTGCAAAAATATATTATAGAATATTCTCTGCAACAAATATATTTAGCTTCCTCGTGTTGCAAGTTGTTGCAAAGTGGACGTTTCTGACTTGTCCCAAAAGTTCTTGTTTTGGAATATCGGTGGAAGCTGGAATGTACTCCAAAAAGCTCTTCACTTGTTCTGTAATAATTTATATGCACACTTATATATACATGATTGTGTGGTTAAGACGTTTACTTCTCGATCACATGGTTTCTGATTCATTTCCATTGTGTATCACTCACTTTGGGCAAGTGTCTTCTAGTATAGCCTTGATCAATTAGAGACTAAGTGGATTTGCCAGGCAGAAATTGAAAGAAGACCATCGTGTGTGTGTGTGCGCGCGCACACACATACCGTTTCTACTAACAGATCCTCTGGGAATTTTGTGACTTTGAAGTTGTCTGGAATAAGTGATCTCTTGGAAAACAAATGTTAGCATCAGGAAGGGCATCTACTGTAAAACAATGCCTCAATATATTCATCCAGACCCTGCAAACATGGAAAGATGAACAACAAACAGCCTGTCTGTCTATCTATCTCATTATCAGGACACAGTATAGCTGAATTGTTAAGTAGTTTGAGGTCCTAAGTTTGATCCCACTGTTTGGAAAGTTTCTTTTACCATAACTTCAATTCAGTCTCATCCTTGGGAACTTGTCTGCTGGATAGTGCATATAATTCAAAACTCCAGCCTTGTTATTTACTGATTACCCCTGAGAATTATGTTAAGGATATACATCTCTATGTAAGAAATACTCAACCACTTCACTCATTAATTCACAGAGTAGGTCATTCAGTTGATCAAACAACTGAATCTTCATCACTGGAATCAACAAAGAATCTGTGTGTGTTATACAGCTTATATGTAGTTGTTAGTACTTTCTAAAATCTCAAGATAATTGACCATTATAGGAATGGACTTCATTATTCTTGTTTTATTGTGAAAAAGTATTAAACTTGAGCTAAGAAATGGTTAGTGTGAACTTGTATATATAGGTAATAGGAATAAATGGTGGGGGCATCTAATGAATGAAATATTTTGGTGGTGTTTTTTTGTTTCCTGTTGTCATGTGCATACATTGGTATTTTCTGGTGTAAACATCTATTTTTCCATTTTAACATAGGTTAGATGGGAAATAATTATTTGAGAAAGGATTTTATGGTCAGATGCTCTTCCTGTCACCAACCTCTACTTGTTTTGAAAGTAAAAGATTTTTATTCCAAAAGTCTTTGAAAGTGCGGAATGTTGACAACATTGCCATTTCACTCAAAATGGTGACAAACATGGAATGTCAATATTCATACATTCACTCACGCTTATATATGGAAACCAGTGCGGTTTGGTGACAGAAAGGGCATCTGTCTGCAGAAAACTTTACTGCAGCATACTCTTGTCTGACCTATTCAAACATGGAAAAGTAGATACTGAAATGATAATGAAATTATGATGCTGGTGACAGGTTTCCTGCAATTTCTGTCTACCAAATTCACAGACAAGGCATTAGTTGGGACTGGGCTAAAGTAGAAGAGAGCTACCTAGGTTGCTTTGAAGGGGGACTGAGCCCCTAAATTGATGAACATGTATATTGTGTATTGTGTGTGTATTGTTATCTGGGTAAAGTGAATGGGTTGGTTGGGTTGAAGTTAATAAGCCTCTATTTTTTAAGATCAGTATTTAATGGAAAAGATATGGTTAACAGTCTGAAGATGTTTTGAGAGCTGGAGTATTTTGATAAGGAATTAGTGGTGATTGTATGGAATGTAGTGTATTATTAACACGTGTTCTGTTAATTTGTGATGCCAGAATAAACTCCTTCTATCTGTACTTCCTGTGTTGAAGGTCTCTAAATTTCAATCTAAATTTTGTGTAATGTTAATTTATCTAAAATTATGACCCAAAAGACACCTAGAACATCTAATCTTATCTAATCATAACATAAATGTCAACACAAGTAGCAGTTAGTGGTTCAATGTTTTTACTAATCTAGTAAATAGCTCACTTATGAAATGTAGACCTATCAAGTTTCTTTGTTCTACAAAGTCCCCTACCTTCCATATAGACATTAGAATATGATGTAACACTGTTAAAATAAAATAACAGGATAGTTTTTTTTTGTTTTTTTTTGAGAGAGAGAGAGAGAGATTGGAGGATGGTATATATAAGAACTTGGTGGTAGTTGTTTACTCCTTAATAGAGAATAAGGAAGTCATAATAGATTGATCTGACATTGCAGTTTGAAGATATGATTTAAGGAATTTTTAATTGTTGAGTCTTGAGGAAGGAGCATAGCCCCTGACCTTTGCAAGCCCTCCAGAACCAGCGTTAATTTTGTATAAGTTAATTTTGAAAGTTCTGAATGAAAGCTGTCATTGTTGGTTTTATGAAGATGTATAGTTATTTTTATTACAGGGTGTCTACACATACATATTTGTGGGTATTTATTATTTTTTTTATACTTTGCTAGATTTTAGAATGTATGCATGGTTAAGACTTTTTTATTTATTCCTACATGCTTACCACAAGGTTTGTTTTTTACAAATTACAATAGCCATCTAATAAATTTACATTCAGTAATGTTAACTTGTACTAAGGCAGTGAGCTAGCAGAATCGTTAGCATGCCAGACAAAATGCTTAGCATTTACATTTAAAGTTCAAATTCCATTGAGGTCGATTTTGCTTTTTATCCCTTTCAGAGGTTGATAAAATAAGTACCAGCTGATCACTGGGGTCAGTGTAAGTAGCTTACCCCTTCCCCCGAAATTGCTGACCTTATGCCAAAATTTGAAACCAATAATGTTAACTTGTACTAAGAAAAAGAAGTTGATGTTGTAAGTAGATTTATTTTCCAGGATCAATATGTTTGATTGTCTTTTGTTTCAAATGCTGCTTTCTTAATTGACAAAATGACAATTGGATATTACTAGCAGGTAGTGTCTATCTTAATTTGTAATAATAGTAATTATAATATTGGGCAAATTAAGTGGTATAATTCAAGAGATGTAGATTTCATTAAAGCTTTGGTTAAATAAGTTTAGGTCTCATTTGTTTCTTAATTTTCTATTTCTTACTGAATTTTGCATAGCATTTTCATATTTTTCTGTTTTCAGAGCTAATCCTATTAATTCCCAAAATGGCAAAATCTAAAAAGGTAAGAAGCATTTTCCCTTGTTTTGATATGGTTTTGAAGAGTTCTATAATTTTGATAATACCAAGTATATTCTGTCACCTACTTTGTACAAATTTTATACTTGATTGAATATCAGTTATTGAGTGTAACTATCCAGCAAGTGGAGGGCCATGCAGGTAAGATAGTAAAGCAAATAGGTTCTTAAAATGGGTGCATCTTAATCCATATGGTGTATTATAGCAACTCAGCCTTGCAGAGTCCATCTCTCTCCAAGCTATAATTACAGGAAGATTGAAACCTTTTTTTTTTTTAAAACACACTACCTTGTATAAGTTAATTTTGAAAATAATGAAGAATTTGGTAAAATAGCTGACATATTAAGTGGATGTTTGGGACATAGATTAACATGAAATTTTGATCGAAGGTTTTAAATTTTGATTACTTGAAGTGTGTACATAGGAGTAAAAGAGTATAACATGAGTATTGTCTCATTTCGATGGCGTTCCCTACACTTTCCCAGTATTGAAAGCCGTAGTTTTAGTCCATCGTACAGTAACTATTTAATTTCTTCACCTTTAACTGTTCCCCAATGTTGACAGTGGTGTTGCATTGTTTTCAACAGTTGAAGTTTTGCAAGTTAATACATACTTCTAGATATTCTAGACCTTGTTCTGTGTCATAACTTTTTAAGATATTATCTTACTCCTTATGCATAACACAATTAAAACTCTCAAAATTTTCTACAGATACTGAGCTGCACAGTTGCTGATCTTTCCAAGCAATCTTTTTACATCATAACACATAAGACTGATTCTCCTCCTTTCCCAAAGACTAACCTTTCTTCTTAGGGCCAGCATATACTTCACCCCTGATCAGTTTCTTACCCTCTTGGTCAAGTAAAACTCATAGCTGAGATGCTTCTGCCATTACACATACAAGCATTTTATCCTATATCCCAAAGAACAACCTTCTGATTAATGGGCAAAGCTCACTCACCAACACACCACAAACTCTGGCTTACACACCTAATGTTTCCTTTCTCTTCTGATTCTATTACTACTGCAATAGTTGAATGAGCATATGAACTAGCAGTGCTAGGCTAAAATTCATTGGACTGGAGAAAGCAATGGAAAATTGATCCAGTGTAATTTTTTCCTTGATTTGTTATGTGAAGACGATGTCTTCAGTTGCGTTCCAACAACCAAGCAGATTACACAGGATGTTACTGTTAGTACAGTTGGTGAATAAACACCTGTTTCATTCAGTAGAGCAATAAATAGTCAGTTGACTTCAGCAGTAGACCTTCCATTTCTAAAGGTATTCATCAATGAGTGATTAACTATATTAATTTTTGGAGGAAAAACGAATATGTTAAGCAAAGGAAGTCATTTAACTACAGTATACAGTTAAACTCGGTTTATACTGAAAAATGGAAACTGTGCAGAATGTTATGGTAAACTAGATTCTGTATGCATCTGTATTTAAATTACATGTTAAACAGTGTGGTCTTTCATTCAACAATGTAGGTACTATTGATATAAGGGGTCTTATCAATTTATTGTATTTTCTCCTAAGAGGGTTACTTGTATTTAAAAGAGAATTTTGTAATGTGTAATTGTGGCTTGTGTAAATTATGGTGGCTCTACATTTGAAATTAAGGTAGTATACATAAGATCGGAAATGTGTCTGGTTCAATCAAATTAGGTTGCCTGCATGATTACTCTGCAAAACCTTCCTAATCTGTCTTGTTTTTAGAATGTCTAAAAACATATTTCAATTTTTATTCTGCATTTTACTTTTCTATCTTTATATTATTTGTCTGATTTAAATCTGAAGAAATTTGTTTGTTATGTAAATTTTCTTTGTTTTTGATTGTTTTTGTTTACTGTACAATGTTCATCAACACAATTTTGTCTGAAATATAACTTCATATATTACATAGATCTTTCTATTACATAGTTTTTTTTTTTGTTTTTTTCTGTAACTATAAAGAAAATCAGATTTATGATGAAGGGAAAAATAAGATATGTTTTTTAATCACTAGTGTAAGTTATTCATAAAAATCTGGTAATACTGAGTACTGGCTACCAGATTTTTTTCTTAATCTCACCATCTTTATCTCTCTTTCCAGCTCTACCCCAATTACTCTCACCCACTCTTGTAGAATGCAGGTAGCCATGTATCTCCTTCACTGCAGGAAACCCATTTTGCTCCTTCTTTCATACTTCAGCCTCTCAATATCTAGCATAAAGCTCCTCCCTCTCCCCTGCAGCATCACTCAACTGAAGGGGATCTTGGTCTTGCGATCTACATGGTAACCTCAATAGTAATGGTTCCACAAAAAAAGCACCCAGTACACATACCAGAGTAGACACTGGAACGCTACACAGTTCTCCGTTTCATCAGATCCTGTAGAATCATACAACCCATGGCAACATGGAAGATAGGTCAGCCCTGACTCAACAAACCTAAGTTCAAAGGTGTTTCCAGTTCTGGTCATCTTGTCTTATCCCCCCCCCCTACACACACATACCTCCAGACAGTGTATTTCATTCAAAATCCACAACCTAAAGATATTGGTGCACAGCAACATTTATTTCAATGGATCAATAACCTAGTACTGCCTATATCTTCACCAGGCCTGGTTGCACTTAGTACCAGTTGAGCATTGGAGTCGATTTTATTGAATTAGTTCCTTCCCCAAAACTGCTGGCGTTGTGCCAAAATTTGAAACCATTATTGGTTGTGAGGTTTAGAAGTTTGCTTCCCAGCTATGTGGTTTTGGATTCAGTCCCACAGCATGGCATCTTGAGTGAATGTATATATCAAATGTACAGAAAAGAAAAAAACAAAGAAAGGTCAGAGAACAACAAGTAGAAGTATTAATTTGATACTCGGGGAGAATGGGAAAGTTTTTGACGTTTCAATCCAATGCTTTTCTATAGAAAGGGATAAGAAGGGAAAAACTCGAGAGAGAGAAAAAAAATGTCTGGATTAATGGTTTAACATGAAATTATCAAAGGAAAGAAGCCGATTGAAGGGGAGATAACAGCGACCCAACTGAACTGGAGCGTGCAAGCGCATGTATGTACAGGGGTTGGACAAAATAATGGAAACAACTAGCATCATAGCATCATAATTTTGAAATATCTATAAAACTGTCAAAAGCTTGTTTATTTTTATGGTTTTTGATTTATTATTAGTGTTGCTTAATATGTTTTGCTAAAATTGCTGTTTCTTTTCAGATATCAGAAAAAGGTAATTGAAATTCATTAAAATGACAGATCTATCGGACTTTCAAAGAAGTCAAATTGTTGGTGCTCATATGGCAGGCACTAGTGTAACGAAAACAGCCGAAATGTTTAGTGTATCAAGAAGTACTGTCTCGAAAGTAATGACAGCCTTTGAGAAAGAGGGAAAAACCTCCTTGTCGAAACAAAACTCTGGAAGAAAACCAAAACTTTCAGATAGGGACTGTCGGACTTTTACGTGAATAGTTAGAAAGGATCACAAAAGTACAGCTCCCAAAATTACTGCAGAGCTTAATGACCACCTCAAGAGCCCAGTTTCCACAAAATCTGTTCGCCAGGAGCTGCACAAAGCCGGATTTCATGGGAGGGCTGCAATCAGAAAACCACTACTTTCAAAAACAAATTTTGCAAAGCACTTAGAGTGGAGTAAAATCCTACAGAATTGGTCCCTAGAGCAGTGGAAGAATGTTATTTTCTTGGACGAGTCATCCTTTACCTTATTTCCGACCACCGACCGAGAATACGTGTGGAGACAGCCAAAAGAAGCATTTGACCCAAACTACCTTCTTCCAACTGTTAAACATGGAGGAGGATCTGTGATGATCTGGGAGGCTATATCTTGGAAATCTGCTGGCCCAATTGTTTCCCTTCATGGCAGAATTAATAGTCAAGGCTATTTAAGCATTTTATCTGATCAAATTCTTCCTATGGTTGCGGAACTTTTTCCAGAGGGAAACGCAATCTTTCAGGATGATAACACACACAGCTAAATTTGTTACTGAATGGCACACGGAACATTCTAGTAAAGTTGAACATCTTATCTGGCCACTACAATCCCCAGATTTCAATATTATTGAACATTTATGGTGTATTTTAGAAAAACATGTAAGGAGTCGATATCCTCTGCCATCATCACTACAAGAATTGAAGAATGGACAAAAATTCCTTTGGAAACAATTCAAACTTTGCATGAGTTCATACCTTGTAGAATTCAAGCTATAATTACTGCCAAAGGCGGTCCTACCTCATATTAAAATTAATTTGTTTGAAATTTTAAGGTGTTTCCATCATTTCGTCCAACCCCTGTGTGTGAGTGTGTGTGTAAATGGGGGCAACTGCATGTGTATGTGTGTGTATATGTATACATCTGTGTGTGTGCCTCTGCCACATCTTGACATCATGATAGTTATAAACAAATATCACTGTCATACAAGCAGTATCATTCATTTCCAATCTTCTGTGAAAACATACCCTGTCATGGGGAAAATATTACTTTGCTTGGGAACAGGTGAGGGTTGACTATAAGAAGGGCATCCAGCTATAGAAAATCCATCTCAATAAATTTTGCCTGACCTGTGCAAGTCTGGGAAAGTGGATGTAAAAATGATGGTGTGTGTGTGTGTGTCCTCCTCAAGATTATGGACATGTATTAAGAACTTTTTAACATTTTCTGTCATAAAATTGGTGCCTTTATTTCAGGATGCACGTTCAAGATCAAGAAGGAGATCTACTTCCAGAAGTCGAAGTCGCAGTCGTACAAGGACTGCTGCAAAGAAATCTGCATCAGCCACAACAACACCAGTCCAGCGCAAAACGTCATCTCAAACAGTTGCAAAGTCTCCTCCCAAAACTGATCCTATTCGGATATCAAGTCGAATTGCAGCAAAGGTTACTTCTATTTTGTTGTTTAACCCCCCCCCCCCCCCAATTTAACCTGAAAAGAGTAGACCCTATGATCAAAGATATTTTAATTATAAGTCTTTTACATTTTCTTCCCTTTCTGATATAGTGGGCTGCATTTTCCAATGTTTTCTCTTTTTTAAGACAGCAAAGTGTGTTTAGAGAGAGAGTTGGCTATTGCTTCTAGCCGGCTCATCTATTTTATTATTTCTTATTGAATGAATAATCAGTTATGAAAACAATGTCTTGCAGTGAATGGGTTTTTAGGTTTAAAATTTCTATGCGAAAAGAGAGCATGAGACTTGCAGTTAAATTCATGAAAGTCCAACTGTAAATTGCTGATTAACCTTAATACATTAAGGTTAATCAGCAATTTACAGTTGGAAATTTTTATAATTTGATTTGCTAATTTTGTGTTCTATTTATCCTGAGTTTTTTATTTTATTTTATTGTAAATCGTTTGTTTTGAATTATCTTTTTCATATTAAGGAAGAAAAGAAATTGTTTGTCGAAAAGTTAGAAACTGTCCAAATCAAACAGATCTCTGAAACCAAAACAATTCCTGATGTGAAGATTGAAGATGAAAAGAAAATTCGGAAGACACCAAAGAAACATATTGGCAGTGTTTTGGGTGCCTTGTCTTTTATAATTTTATTTCCACTCGCCACCTTTTACCTGGTTCTGCTGTGCCACAAGGTAAGATCTTGATTGCGATTTCAAAGATGTTGGATTGCTAACCGAAATATGCCAGAAATTTAATCCTTACCTACAACAACCCCTGTGTGTTTCATTTTGCTTAACTAGAGATGGTTTCTCCTCATACTTAAAGTTCAGTGGCTAATGCTGGGAAGGAGTGGTCACTGTAGGCTTTGAATGCATTCATACTACCAAGGTAAAATAAAAAAAAAAACATTTTCCTTGTGTTGGCATCAATTTTTTTCATAGGTCAGATCAATTCCGTACCAATATATTTCTCTTTATATAAATATAAATACCAAAATAGTTTAACAATCAGCAAGGAAAGCATTAGTCTTGTAAGCATTCCGGGCTGAGACACAGGGGTTGGCTGCTGTTTTGTAAATTTGTTTAACATGCCACCAAGGAAAAACTACTGATGAAAATATCTCTTCTATTACAAACCAGATAAACCATCCAAGACTGTTGTTCAGTTCTAAAGGATGTTTGTGATATTTCCAATGGAAAATCATGCAAGTGTTTGCTGTAATCTAGCAAGCTTTGATCATCATGTAATTCAGCTGAATCTCTTAAAGAGAACAGTTAACCTTCACCAGCAATTTATTGTTGTTATTTATCCTCAGATCACCGTTTTAAGGCATGATGTATCTAGGACTATATTATCCTGGATGTGTGTCTCCTTTACTTCATAAAATAGTAGGATGTGATTTGAGGGAAATTTGACAGCTATTTCTTACAAATTAAACAACTGCATAGAATCTCTCTCTTTGGCTCATTCTTCTTACACTTCTCTAAAATTTGTGATCATCTGATATACAAAGCCATAAAAAATATTTAACTTTGGTGAAATTTGACTTTAGAATCATGTAGTAGTAAACTTGTTAAAAGAATTTATCTGGTCTAACTTTTGTATCATTTATACCAGCTTTGTTCAAGATGTGTTTTTTACTGTTATTTCCCATATTTCTTGTCCATTTTCTATTGACATTACTGATTTATAATCTACTATGAAATTTTAGTATCAGTGCAGTATCACAAGTCTACCCAAAATACCAAAGAACTGGAAATATTACTTTGACCCATACTCTGCCAGTATTGTTGTTGGTTGGTTCCTGCTTCAGTCAGTATTAGCAATCATTCCAGTGGGAAGAAAAGTTACAGGACAGCCTTTACCATCTGGTGGTCGTCTGACCTATCGCTGTAATGGTAAGTTAGAACACTATTGATTGTAATATCACTAAACCTTGTATGACCACGATGATTGATTTATCATCCCATTTTGGTTGTTTGAAGTAAAGCTTAATTCAAATGCATTAGTCTTATTACATATTAACTCTTTCAGGCTTTAATTGATGCCATCTGAGACTTCCTCTCCTTCTTCTATGCAAAATCTTCTCCATTAAAATAAAATGGTGAAAGTTAAAAGAGAGTATATGTGGTCAGTAGCTAGAGGATGAGGACTTCACTTCTAATTGAAATATGATTGAGTCTCATGTTATAATTACATATACAAAATTCTATCATTGACAAATTCTGTCATGATTTCTATTATTGTTCTTGTTTTGTATCTACTAAACATAACTCTAAACCTAAACAAGACTTATTCTTTAAGGATATCCTAACTGATGAAAATTTGTTATGAATTACAATTGTGAATCTCTGTCTTCTCCTTAACCAAATAGTTCTTAACCTTAAAAATCATTTAGTGAGGCTAAATGTATTATATCATCATCATCATCATTGTTTTAACATCCAGTTTTCCAGGAGTCCTACAATTCATTGAGCTAGATTTTCTATGGCTGGATGCCCTTCCTGCCACCAAACCTCAACTGTTTCGTAGGTCTTCCTGTGGAAGAGGTAGACCTAAGAAGACATGGAATGAGGTGATGAAATATGATCGTCAGATGTTGAGACTCACAGAGGCAATGACAAGTGACCAAGACTTTTAGTGATTTGCTGTGCTTGAGAAGATACATCAAGCTTCATAGTTGTGGCCAGTGATGATGAGACATCGATGACATGTAAAAGGTGGCACATAAAAAGCAGCACCCCATGCCAGTGACATGTGAAGGGCAGCACCTGTGCTGGGGACATGTAAACAGCATCCATGCTGGTGACTTGTAAACAGCACCCAGTACATTCTATGGGATGGTTGGTGTTAGGAAGGGCATCTTGCCATAGAAAGCACATCAAAACAGACTGGAACCAGATGCAGCTCCCCGGCCTACTAGTTCCAATCAAACTGTCAAACCCATGCCATCATGGAAAACAGGCATCAGGAGGAGGAGGAGTGGTGCTGGTTGTTGTTGTTTACACAGAAAGCTGAAGATAAACAGCATTGCTTGTCAAGTATACCCACACATACAACAAGCTTTTATCAGTTTCCATCTACCAAATCTACTGCTTTTCTTCTGTATAGGAAGGGCACCTAGCCACAGAAAACATGACAAGAGCCGGAATGTGTGTGAGACATGATTCCCAAAGCAATCTCTGAGGACAAGGTCATTAATAAGAACTGACATGTTCGTGATGATCCATCCAACCCATATCTGTGTGGCAAAGTGGAATAATGATGGTGATGGTGATTACCAATTACGATGTACTCTCTTAACATTTCCACTTCATTTATAACTTTTTAAAAAATCTGATGAACTATGATAAAGTGCATTCAGCTATCTCAGAAGAAATGGTTGGAATCCTGCACAACTACTTCACTAATTTCTCTTCCATTCTCTGATAAATCCATTCCTCTTAAACACTTATTTTATCATAGTTGAGTAAAGAAACTTTTTTTTTTTTTAAATTTATATTTGGATGTTGTCTTCTGAAATATGAAATTGTTGCAAATTAATAGTTTTCAGTTTACCCAGACCATTTTTGTATGTGTGATATCAAAATATTTCACAAACACATACTTCAACATTTTTCTTTCTTTTTCAGGTTTTTTTGCATTGGTAGTTGTCCTTGCTATGCTTGGACTTGCTCTCTACTTAGAGCTGCCAATCACTTTTGTGTATGACAAATTATTTTCAATAGTCATTACATCAGCAATTCTAGCTTTTATTCTGAGCATTGTATTCTACATCAAGTCCAGATATGCATCACCAACAGCAATTGCAGCTTCTGGCAATACTGGTAAATATCTCCAAACTACTTTTTTTTCCCCAGGCATGTTCCTCATTTATTTATTTATAACAACTGTATTTAACATTGTGACTCATCTGCAAACCACCCAGAGTTTGACAGTCTTGTTTATTTTATTGGCAGTCATCACACACACACACTCTCTCTCTCACTCTCACTCACAGGTAATTAGCAGTGATGTAGTTTAGGCCTTTCAGCATAAAGAGAATGGCAAAAAATCATAGGGTATGTCCAGAAGACAAAAAAAAAATGCCTATGATTTCATTTGCACTTTCAGTATTTAGCAATTATGGAAGTGCTTTGTTTCAAAAATGTTGGATCTAAATTCTAAGAGACCTATACTGAAAATCATGAAACACAAGTTGTTTAGCTGCAATGCATTATGTATGTGTTGTTAATTTTGAAGAAAAAACATGTAATCTATTATTATTGATTTTATAAGGGGCCTCCCTCTGATGGAATACAGTGACAAATAGCATCATAAGTCAAGTGGCCATCCAATTTTTTTTTCCTTCTTTACAATTTTAATTACCAACTTTATTTTCATTATGTTTTTTTTACAATTATTGTCTTTGCGTGTGTATATAGATTTTATAAGCAACAATGGAAGAGCCACTGTGATGAATACATACAAACTAATATGTATATGTTTGTATTGTAGTCCCACTATATGAAAATATCATTTTCATGTGTATTTAGGCAAGTTGGCTGGGAGGAACCCATTTTCTCCACTTTATATCCATGCTGCAGTGCTGAATATAGCATTGCCATCTATGAAATGCATATCAGTTTAACAATGTTATTACTAATGATGTAACATTGCTAACATATTCTAATAATACTGTAAAACATGTGGTGAAACTGTACAGGCTTTCATATATATTCTGTGTATCATATTGAAATTAAGTTGTTGGTAGTGGTAATGTTGATGTGATAACACTATACATGATTTTCCCTATATTATAGGTAATGTAATTCATGATTTCTTTATGGGACACGAATTGAATCCTCGAATTGGTCCTTTGGATATGAAAATTTTGAATTTCCGAATGAGTTTTCTTACCTGGCTGATGATGGATATGTGCCTTGTTCTGAAAGCTAGCCAAGATGATGGTGGAATTTCTCCCTCTATTGCAATTGTTACAATCTTCCAACTTATTTACATTGCTGATATGCTCTGGTTTGAGGTAAGTTCTGTTTTTGATTGATTTCTTATGTCTTTGTACTGAACCAGTTTTTGCAGGGGTGGAATTATTTTAAATGTATTGTGTAGTATAAGTGCTACACAACAGCTAAGTGGATTATTGGGCCATTAGAAATTGAGTGTCTTGATCATGAACATATTGTAGTACCAGTTATAGATATGAACAGCTAACTTTTTGGCTTTTAGTTCAACATGCCACCAACTTAACCAGGTACACTCACATACGTGTTGATTTACATGTTGAAAGCCATCTATGTGGTTAGCAATCATTCACTCACTAACTCTCCTTAGCCATCTTGTCAATCTGAATTTGTGTTCTCCTGGTCTCTTCTACTGTTACTATTACAATATATATTTTTCTGGACTTGCTGACTATATATACCATCCTTATATAAATTTCTTACCTCCTTGGCTATCATTTGATTTTCTTACCTTTTGGTCCTATACTAAACACTTTGCTCAAACTTTCTTCCCTAGAGTTGCATGCCTATTTTTGTATGATTTCTCTTTCAACCACTAACTTTGTAGGATTGAAACTAAGCATTAACCATGTTAACCTATGTAAAACCATCTCCTGATGTAGGGCTGTTCCTCAAACACTAAATTATTGCCACTCTTTGTAGCCTCTTAACATTTATTACATTAAGTTTGCTAATACAAACTACCTAATCCCCATGAATTCTAGTGATAATATTCATAGCCAGGCTAATTCTCTCTATTATCCAGTTTAAGTGGGTCTGAAAAGGCTATATGTACCATCTCTCATCTTCACTGTACCTAATAAAATGAAATGCAATAAGTACCATACATGACAGTATATATAAAATTTGATCTTAAAAAAAGGACAAGAATAAAAGCTCTTGGAAAGAAGTCATTTAAAAAACCAGGAATAGAATATAAATTATTATTCTTTTGCTTTTATATTTATTCTGATATTCTTTAACAGAATGGTAGTGAATCTTATATATTCAGTCATCTGGTCCAGCACATATGCTACCAGTAATTAATTGATCTTGAGGAAACTATGTTTGACTTTCAAAGTTGGCTTCAGCAGATCCTCCACACTAATCCTTCTCAGTCATCTACTCACTATCAATATCTGTGTTCTTTTGTGACTATGACAGTCTGATCCCACCTGAACTAAGTGACTGTATTATCTTCATGTAAATCTTTTCTTACTGCTTTTCCTTCCATTATTCCATTGTGTCTAACCCTCTAACCCTATTTTTGTGTGCCAAGGAGAAATATCAAATTTCTTTTTTAATTATGCTTATGTTTATTCATATTTAGTTTCTCAGTGATTGTTAATTTTTGTTTTTGTTATTTATATTGGCTCCTATGATGTTTGTATTTTCAGGAAACACTCTTAGTCAGTATGGATATTCTCCATGATGGCTATGGTTTCATGGCAGTTTTTGGCAATATGGTATGGATTCCTTATGTTTACTGTATTCAAGGACTTTACTTGGTGCGACATAAAGTACTGCTTCCCTATTATATATTGGCTCTCATTGCTGTGTTAAATTGTAAGTATGAAATACTATTTTGATAATTTGTCTGGATATTCAAGTTATCTAAATTGAATATGTGTGTGTGTGTAAATATACAGCAGTATGATTGTGCGGTTAAGAACTTCATTTCACAACCACGTGGTTTCAGGTTCTGTTCCATTGCAATGTCCCTTCTGTCCCATTGCAATAATCTTGCACTATTATACCATGTTGACCAAAGCCTTCTGAATGAAGTTAACAGGTGGAAACTAAAATAAGCCTATCATCTGTGTGTGTGTATGTACATGTGCACCCATGCACATATTTGTACACAAATGAATCTGAATGTTAAAATTTGGTCTTGTTTCTAATACATGTGAAATAAGATATTCCTTACTTGAAAAATAGGTATGGGATAATAGCAAGAAGGGCATCTGGTTGTAAAACCAGATGCCCTTAATAATATATTTGTCTAACCTCATGGCAGAATGAGTGTAAAAATGAAACAGATTCTCTGTCTGTATGTCTCTCTCTATATATGTGTGTGCACATGTACACACAAATATATAATCATCATCATCATTTAACATCCATTTTGCCATGCTTGCATGGGTCAGATGGAATTAGTTGAGGCAGCTTTTCTATTGCTGGATACCCTTCCTGTTGTCAACTTCCACCTGTTTCCAAGCAAGGTAATATTTCTCCATGGCCAGACATGTTCACTGGAAATGAACATCACTTGTATTATGGGAATGCTCATTTACAGCCAACACATGATGTCAAGACAAGGATACACACAAACATGTATGGTAGTTAGACTTTAGAGTCCCTCTTAGCGTGAGGCATTCATGTATAGTAATGCCCTTATATAAATTAATAAATATATTTATAGGGAATAAATGATGGATTTTTCCCTTATGAGATTTTTTCATGCTAACTGCCTGATAAATTCTTATAAAGACTTTATCCTATACTTGAATTATACATATATATATATACATTTCCTTCTACTAAATGTACATATAAGGCTTTGGTTACCCCCAGCAAATACTGCCAGACAGTGGAACTGAATCTGAAACACATAGTTGGGAAGCATGCATCTTAGCCATACAGCTATGCCTGCACACACACACATTTTTTCACTTGTTACAGTCTTTGGACTGCAGTCATGCTGGGGCACTACCATGATTTTTTTTTAGCTCAAAAGAATCGACTCAACTACTTAATTTGTTTTTTTTAAACTGAAATTTATTCTGTCAGCCTTTTTTTTTTTTTTGCCAAACTGCTTAGTTGTGGGTCATGAACAAACTAAGAAGGTGTGGTGGAGGACGCACACACACACACAAGGGAGATAATCAGATTGGCAAACGTTAACAATGTAGATGTCCAGTTGTTGCCAAACCTATTTATCTATCTGTGTGTGTGTATATATATATATATATATATATATATATATATATACTAAAGAAATTAAGTCTAAGAAATAAAGAAATATCTCTGTTTTGGATGATAATCAATTTGTATGCTTGTAGTTGCACATAATTCATTGCCTGTCACCTCATTTTTATAGCCAAGTCTGGCATACAAGCAAACCTGTTTATAGGATTTGTAAGATGTAACTGTTACTCAGTGTGGCTTTTAGTGACATTTTGTGCATTAGGACATGAGTAATTGGAACTGAAGCTTTTTAACTTTTGGCATTTTGTGTGTGAGTGTGAATGGGTTTGTATGTGTAATTATAAAGTTACAGGAATGTAAGAATTCTTCACATTATTTGAATCATCTGAACTAAAGGTTATTTTGTTGTTACTTTACATACAGTTTTTAACGTTTTTGTAAAGCCTTATGTATGAGTTTGTATGTGTGTGCATTGAAATATATTATGTCAGGCTGTGTGGCTAAAAAGTTTGCTTCCCAAGCATATGGGTTCAGGTCCACTGTGTGACACCTTGGGTAAGTGACTTCTGCTATAGCTCTGGACTGACAAAAACTTTGTAAATGGATTTTGTGGATGAAAACTGAAAGTCCATTGCATATGTTTGTGTGTATGTTTGTGTCTCCTTGTCTTGACATCTTGTGATTGTTATAAATGAAATCATTTCTAATATTCTGCAAAGGAATGTCTAGCCATATGAAAATATTACTTTGCTTGAAAACAAGCAAGGGTTAGCAACAAGAAGGATATCTGATTATAGCAGTTCTGCCTCAATAAACTTTTCTGTTCTGAGTTCACACATTACCAGAGTCAATACTTTGGCAAAATAAATACAAGTCAACTACACCTTCTCTCAAAATTTTCCCCATGTATGTGGGGTGCAGTTATGGGTTCTTCTCTATGTTAATGGTGTACAGTACATATTTTGGCATGGAAAAGTGTGCATTAAATAAGAGAAAAATGGAAACTATGAGGAAACTGGTAATGGTCTGTGTCTGCAATAATGAGTCGATAGGAAAATTCAGTAGGTTTTAACAGTTGAAACCCTTGTCTGAAAGGTCTCAAAACATTAAATCTTTCACTCCTCCTCCTCTTCTCCTTCTACTACAGTAAAACTCAATGCACATTAATGTAAAATTACATGGATTTTTAACACATGGGCCTCTGTGTCTAATTTTACCTGTCACTTGGGCTCCTGGGCAAAAACAATAAATAGTTACAAACACAGCTCAAGAGTAACGACTGCAGGCAAACTAATGGACAGAATCACAAAAAAATTCAGGCCAATAACAGTTATCACCTATCTCTTTACTGTATTTGTTCACCCAAATCGTTACTTTTCTCATCACTTTCAGCAGTCTGAGTATCTGAATCACTTATGTTATCTGTGTAAGGCTAAACTCTTTGTCCAAAGTATGAATAACATCAATAATTTCCTCTGCTGCAAAGATACTAGGTTTTTCTCATTTGCCAAACGAAGTACTGGGTTGATCACATATTCATTCCATTGCAAAAATCTATTTTTGTTTAATTAAAAACAAAAGTAAACAACAGCTATAAAGGATGTCATTAGCAATGAGTCACAAACACACTTGACAACAAAGACAAAACATGATAAGTTGTCTATTTTTAGTATTTTATTTTCTGGGGTTAATTAGATTATTGAGAGCAACGTACCATCATGGTACAAATATGAAATGGATCAATCCATCAAGCTTCAAAAGGTACTGCAGAGTGAGAGGATTTTTAGATTGAATTTTATGTGTTTTGCTATTTTGCTGTGCAGGATTCAACTCTTTTAAAAGGATCTATGTGAGTCTCATCTAGAAGTTTACTGAACTGATTGTCTATTTGCAGGATACTCCCAACCATAAACAAATTGACTAAGGATGGATATCATTATTATTATTATTATTATTATTATTATTATTATTATTATTAGAAGGCAGTGAGCTGGCAGAATTGTTAGCATGCTGGGCAAAATTCTTAGCAGCATTTCGTCTGTCTGCACATTTTGAGTTCAAATTCTGCTGAGGTCAACTTTGCCTTTCATACTTTTTCTGTGTTGATAAAATAGATACAAGTTGAGCACTGGGGTCGATGTAACCAACTTAGCCCCTTCTCTGAAACTGCTGGCCTTGTGCCAAAATTTGAAACTATTATTATCATTATTAGCAGGATTGTGATAGACAGAATCAGTAGAGCAGCTGGAAGAAATGCATTGTACCTAGTTACATCCTTTTCTGTTCTGAGTTCACACATTACCAGAATCAACTTTGTTTTTTATTGCTTTGGCTTTGATAAAATAAATACAAGTCAACTACACCTTCTCTCAAAATTTGCCCCCTGTATGTGGGGTTCAGTTATGTTTTGTTAAGGATCAGGAACTGTTCAGTATTTTCAGGCCTTGGTGAAGAAACCCAGTCTTCATGGGTTCTTCTCTATGTTAATGGTGTACCGTACATATTTTAGATTTTTGTACTGACTTCCCTTACCACTGTAACATTTTATAAAAAAAATACTTCTCTATGGATTGTTTGTTGTATTGGAGTTCTGTCCATTTTTGTCAGATGATTCTTAAAGCTCATTAAATTTTGTGTGAATAAATTCAATCTTGACAGTGTGATTCTCTCCCAGCTGCTAACTGCAGTTAGACTTGTTTTCTGTAGGAGCAGGTAGATTCGATGCCTGTCCTAGTCCTTCCAGCTATAAAACTGACATTTAATTCAACTGGGTATTTTTTTTTAAATGTAAAATATTGTGGTTTCGTAAAGTGCAAAACCAGTTAAACTTTTATTTAAAACTAAACTCCTCTTGTATCAAAATTCTTTAAAATTTTATAATTTCTCATTTTCATAGAGTTGTCCAAAGATGGTTTTCAGTAGTAATTTAGGGATAAAATTCACAGCCATTTAAATTTTTTTTTAAATGTTATTTTCCCATTTCCTTTTTAGTTGTTGGTTATGTCATTTACCGTGGATCAACCTCTCAGAAATATGAATTTAGAAAAGATCCATTCCAACTCAGCATGGCCCGTAAGCATAATTTTTTTTCTCCACCTCTATCCTTTTCTTCTTATTCTCTAAAGAATAAGATATTATATGAGAACTGTATTCCTGTTTGAAGTCTTCAAAAAGAAGAGCTTTCATATGTAGACCAATTACATTAAAAAGAGATTTCATTATCTGAACAAGTAATATTGGAAACAAATAATATTAACTAAAACTTAGTTTTTATAACTGTCAAATAGTAAGTAGTATATGTAGTAAGCAATGTTTTTGACTTATTGCAGATCTTGAGAGTATACCATCAATAAGTGGTAAACGCCTTCTCGTATCGGGTTGGTGGAAACTTTGTCGCAAACCAAACTACTTGGGTGATATCATCATGTCTGTTGCCTGGTCTCTTACGTGTGGTAAGTTGTATACTCTTTAATCAAACTTTTACAAAACAATAAACTACTTTTATATCCATGACCACTGGAATGATTTTGCAGAAAAGAAAAAGATCAACATCAGCCATCTCTATTACTCTTATTATGTTCCTATTAATGATAGGCAAGGATTAAGATTAGTGATTCTGTATTAGTTACATGTTTCCTTACCAAATTTAACATTCAGTGAGCTGTGCAGGTCTCACAGGTCAAATATAAGTCCTACCTGCTAAACTGGCCTTAAACATTTATTTACTTCAGTGGTAGCCCCTGAGAATGTCACTGAAATAAATAACTGCCCTTTTTTTTTTTTTTTTTTTTTTTTTTTCAGGTATATCAAGAGCTAGAGAACTGTTTGATTAAAAATAATGCCAATTTAACATTAGCTTTCAGTAGACATAAATGCAAATATCTCTTCCTTACTTTTTCCTTGTTTTAAATCAACTAACTCATTTGGCACAAATTGATTCTGTTAAGACATTTTCTAATTTTCTTGAGGACCCTATTTTTTCTAGGACTAAACAAGCTTTATATTGAAAGAGTAACTCCTCACTGAAATATGTAAAAGAGGCTTTTATTTCATTTACTAAAGTGACTTTTCTTTCAATCTTCTTCAAGTTGTATTTATGTGGTTATTTTAGAAAATTTTTCCTTTACATACAAACACACACACAATAAGTGCTGGCAAGGTTGTCCGGTACATTGTGAGTGAAATTTGCTAGTTGGAGACTGTCAGAAGCACTTCTTGTACATACAATGTGTGTGCTTGTTTACATCTTCTGTAAACAATGTCCTTTAGCTCTTCAGTTGCAATGTGTGAAAACTCAGTATCATAAAAGTGGTCCTTCTGATCGTTTGGTAGTCCTGCTTGTGGGGCGTAGGCAGAGATAATTGTTGCTATAGGAAAAGTACCTGACTTGAAAAACAAGTAAGGGCTGGAAGAACATTCAGCTGCAAGATACTATCTTGATAAATCTTATCCAGCCCATGCCAGTATGGAAATAAAATGACATGAAATGATGAATACACACACACACGTGTGTAAATGAGCATGTACATATATATTTATACACATACATATACATGCATTTAAGTATATGTCCAGTCATGGAGTGAGCAATGGTTTTGCAACCATAAAGGGCTTAGCCCCATAGATGACTCATATATATACACATACATGCCGTGACATGCAAAAAGCACCCACTACACTCTTGGAGTGGTTGGCATTAGGAAGGGTATCCAGCTGTAGAAACCAAGCCAAAATCAGACTGGAGTATGGTACAGTTCTCTGGCTTACCAGTTCCAGTCAAACCATCTAACTAATGCCAGCATGGAAAACAGATCCTAAATGATTATTACATATATATATATATATACAGTCAGATTTTTAAGATTTTAAGATTCATAATGTCATTTGTGAATGCCCATCATTGATAATTTTAATCCTCTCTCACTCCTTTACGTTCATGTTATATAGATACAAAATATTTTCTTGCTTTGTTGATCTGTATCTATGTAGTGATTTATCAGATTGAATATTGATTAAATTGAGTGCTTGGCACTTATTTTATTGACTTGAAAAATGAAAGGCAGTGTCAATTTCTTGATCAAATAATTAAAAGTTTGTTTTTACCATTCCATTTCCTTTTAGATTTTCAATCATCAATTAAGTTCACTAATAAAATAAATTTCTTTTCATTTATTGATTGTCATTTATTGCATTTGTTATATTTCCTCTTTTTTTCTTTCTTTCTTTAGGATTTGGAAGTATTGTGCCTTATTTCTATCCCATCATTTGTATAACCTTCCTAATTTTACGGGAGCGTAGAGATTATAATCTCTGTAAGAAAAAGCATGGCATTAGCTGGGACCATTACTGCAATGCTGTTAAGTATCGGATCTTCCCTTATATCTACTAAAACCAAAACTAACCACCCTAGTGGTTCTACAAAGACTTTTTCCTCACATTCTTTTAACTGCAGCATTCATTCACACTCTTTTCTAAATATTTTCTACATCCTATTAATTATTTTTCCCCATTCCATTCCTTTTTCATGATTTTATATGTACATAAAACAAAAAGAACCACATTTTCATTACTTGTGTATTTGTCTCCATTACTGGGACTCAGGCAATTTTTTTTTTTTTTATATATGTACGTTTTTCATATAAATTTGTTTTTAATTTCAACCCAGTTCTTATAACCCCTAAATCATGTTGTCATTTCAACAAGGTCAAAGCATTATAGATTAAGAATAAGTGACTTAGTTACAGATATCAGTTGTAGCCATTTCAAATGTGTATGAACATCACTTGCTCATTTACCCTCTTCCACAAATATTCCTTTGTGCATCTATCAATATTCAGTCAATCCAGACATTTTTGGTACACTTTTGTACCCTTTTAAAATTCAATTCAGATATTATAGGGCTTGTGATCAGTCATACTGTTATTGTTATCTTTATTTTTATTATTATTATTGTCTATAATTCTCCCATTTACCATTTATTCAATGTCTGTAGTTAACATTTTACAAAAACTGATCTCATTTCTCAATACATTAAACTTTTTAAAAAATTTTTAAAAACTCATTTAATATGTAGCTGTATCAGTAACATTACCACAAGTAGTATACAGCGATGATGGTGAAAAGTTTACAGCCATCCAATATTTTTGACTACTATAATACTAGGTTGTGTCAGATGCTGTATCACGTTTGCGTAGAAAACATTTTCTTAAAAATACAGCTGAAAAATACTTTTTTTTGTGCTTTTCAAATTCAATGGAATCATTGAATTTGATGATTAGCTTTAACTACACAGTCTTTGAGAATATCATTACAAACTATACATCTACTTTTTTTTATTATTATTTATGGACTTTAATTTACACACTTCTTTGCTTAGCTTTAAATGTCAGAAACTTGAACTTTCATATATTTTTTACTCTTTAACATAAAACATTGGCAGTATTACTAACTGGTGATTTTGTTTTGCTTTAACTATATGAGAAAAAATTTACTTGATATTCAATATACAGAATCACTAAGATAGCAAAGAATTTTTAATATAATTTTTGAGATTATTTGTCCCTATTGATTTTCTTACTGATACAGTTTTAGAATGACATTCCTTTTGTTTTGTCAAACTCTCAATTAGTTACCACGTGGACTCCTATTTGAGACTCTTTACAAACCAAATTTTAAAATGGAAAATCAGTATTCTTCATTTCTAAAATAATCTGCTTATTTCCCTAGTTATGGTATTTCATATTTGTTTACATTTAGGGATAGAACAGCGAACATTTGAATAAATTTATGTCTTTTTCTCTTTGTTTGTAGGATAGTATTAGTGAATTTTGAGTTTCTGCACTCCACCATAAAATGGAAATTATCAAATAGTCTAAAATAAGATTGAATGTGACAAGGTTTCAACTGTTGACCTTAACTTTGCACCTATTCTCTCTCTATAATTAAAAAAAAAACAAACAAATGTAGCATTCTATTTGCATGCATGGCTTAGAGCTACCAATATTTGGTAAACTTAGTTCAACAAAGCTTTAATTCATCACATGTTCATATGTTGGCCTAGCACTGCTGCATGCCTGTGAGAGATGGTACTGCAAAAGGCAGTGATTAAACCTAGGTAGATGGTATCTGTAATGTGTGGTTTAAGAAAACCGAGTTGATTTGAATTTTACCTCTCTACTGTATAAAGAACACACACAGCTAGCGAAAATGGTTTCAGTTAACTTGTGCAACTCTTGGTTGGTCACATTATATTACAGTATAGCTTTAATAATTCTGGAGTACTTACTTTCTTTTCTAATTTTCTACCACTCTGGATTTACTTGCAGAATTGAAAATGAATTCTTCATTGGTTCAAATACCTGGTGATTTACTAATTAATTTCTCATTTGTGTATTACTAATCACCTGCATCTGCTCAGTTCAGTATTAACAAAGCTTTTCACTATTATCTTCCATTTCCATATGACCTTTCAGTATTACAATATATAAAAATCACTCAATTTTGTCATCATTACATTCCTTTTCTTCACCCCAATCTCCATTATATTTTAGAGAACCACAGTTGTTGAAGTGTTGACAGTTCATGTTTGGCCACTAGCACTGTACTGTCAAAGATGCTGAACTTTTAATGGTCTAATCTACCTGACTATTAATTAAGTATAACGGATGTTACACTGCTGTAAACATTAGGAATACTATGATTAATGAATGGCATTAGCATGGAGTACCAAAGTTCAGATTCCTTCAAGAGTTTTTGAAGTGGGAAAAAAATCATTATATTATTTTATTGGTATGTTTACAATGGGAAAACATTAAAAAAATGTTGTTGCAAACTTACAACAAAAGAACAGGATATAACTGCCACTTCTATTTTTAAATTGTGTGTAATTGGACAAAATACTTCCAAAGATTTGTCTTCCTTCATTTCCAGTATTTATACATTAACAATTTTATGTATTAAGTATCCATAAAGCTTGTATGTCTTCCTTAGAAGTTTAGTCACTCATCAATCTTCTGACCTGTCATTAGTGATTATTTATTTAAATTCTCCCATAAAATAACAAAAAAGTTAATCCATACATGTTTTTTAAAAAAAAAAGGCTCAACTTTTCCATAATATACATACACATTTGTGTATAAGCTAAAATCAATGTAGTCAAAAACATCAAACAGTGTCAACTGCATTTTGGATGTAGATTCATTTGTCTCATACCAGCCTATGAAAAGACAGAAAATGAATAATAGACACACATATGTGCATGTGTGTGTGTGTGTGTATATATAAAAGAAGTCAAAAATACCTGTAGCTATGTAAGAAAAAAAATCGTAATTGTTCAGTGTTTCTTGAAGGGAATTGGTTAAATATGGAATAATTTCCATAAAGAGCAATGATTCCAAAATATACTTTAGTAGTTATGAAGAATTTTAATCCAAATTTTTACAAAAAGATATGAAAACTGTTTCCTTTATTTTTTTGTCTTCCATACACTTGTGTATATATGTATGTATGCATTTGTTTATTTGAAGGATCTCACATTTGTTTTTTTTTTTCTTTAATCAATGGAATTACTCATTTTAATTCCATAGAATTAACATGGCACTGACAAAGCTGGGCTCTTAAATCACAGGTATTGTCCACCCTAAAGGCGTCTGTACAGTTTCTGTCTACTTAATTTTTCTCAGGGCACTTATTTCAATTTAAGGCTAATGTAGAAATCACTGAAGGAGCCAACAGGGTGTTAACCCAGATTCACATAATTGCAAAGTGAACTTCTTAACCACTCAGTCATATTCACACACACACACATGCATTTTGTATTAGGGACACAATCAGATGTTTCTTCTTTTGGTTTCTCTTTGATATAAATAGAAGATATTATGGCTGAGATATAAAATTAAAGGAACATATTTAGCTATGGTTGTCTTTTAAATTGTTTTGTAAATACATACATATATATATATATATATATATATATATATTTGAAATATTTATAAAGTTTGTTTAAATCTAAAATGGTCAGTTTATTGTTGCGTTTTCCTCCTGAAACTTGTGCCAAATTCATATTTTAAGAAGTTTGGTTGAAACTTGTTTGTTTTGACTATATGTGTGTTTTACACAATAAAAAATGTGGTGGATGTTGTGGCTTGTCTCATTGTTCTTTTGTCATGTTAAAGACAACAAAACGGGGCCATTGCTGATTACGTCTTCTGGTTTTCCAATTACAGTATAAAAAGTAAGGATACCTTTCCATTATTCACATGAAAAAAAGTCCTGCTTTTGTTTTTTTAAGAATCAGATGCCCCCCACCCAGGTGGTGGATTATGAAATTTGAAAAGAAAAAAATTGTTGTAAAATAATTTCTTTTATTGTAATCGTTATTAAATAATATACTGAACTTTTGTTAAAATTAAATCCCTTATTGATATTTGTAAACACAATAATAGGAATTTGGGAAAAGGATTACGTTTAGTGCCTTAGTCTGACTTACTGGGTGGTGGGGTTGTTTTCTAAATAAAGAAATGTCTTTCATTTTATTTGTTTGTTTATTTAAATGGAAGCCATGCCTACAAGTGAATTCCCTGGTTTCTTTTGTCTGCCACTCCTTGGCTCCACTACAGATTCAGGTTGTATTCAATGCTTTTGATCACTGAAATATTCAACACAACATACAATAATATTCACTGCTTTGTGTGAATTGCATTATATTTTCTATTCCCCACCCAAACATATTATTAAATGTGAAAACATATCAGAGACTTGGCCCTGCTTCTAATTAGCCCCAAGAAAAAATGTCAGATCAAAATTGATCATTTACTGTTACGAAGCTGATTTAATTGTTATTGTCATAATGTCTCCCACCACTCTCACATTTATTTATTTTTTTAGTAGTTTAAGCAAAATGGAGTCGAGAAGGGCAGATAACTGTTCTTCCTTGGCACATGAAATCCCTTTAAACACAAAGCAGTTCATGAAGATGTTTTTAAATCATTCAAAACGATGAAAAGAACAAAATTTAGGAATAAAAAGGAGACATTATATATATATATTTATCCAAGTTTAAAGTTTAAAATTCTGCCATGCAATATATGAAGATTAACAGGCTAACTGTCATCTAAACAGTTCATATCTTCCCCTTTCACTGTTACAAACCCTACTGGATTAATTTTACATATAATCCTTTTGAAGACAATGAACTACATCAGAATATGTGGGAGTTAGATTCACTTTGATATTCAAACTAACAGTATATTGTTGATTTTGTGCCAAGTCTATTATTATTATTATTATTGCCTATTCTGTTACAATACTTGTTACAAATACTTGTAAAGATATTTATATTCACACACACACGCACAAGGTGTTGTTATGGATACCATTAAACAACTACCTGCATGCAATATTAGCCAGTCTGTTATCTCACACCTATTTTGCATTAAAAAATATCAATTCCTATGCATTTCTTTAACAAATATAATTTGGTACAATTTCTTTAAGTTATATGCACTCACACACATACATATATATATACATACACATATATACATATGTATGCATACACACACACACATATACATATATAAGCTGATTTGTATGTATTATTAAACTGAATTTAACCAGCTGCTGAAGGCTTAGCTGTGCTAATATATACACATACATATATGTTCATATATACATATATAGCAAATATTTACTCCACTCTCTAGCGTGAATGAACAACAAGAATCTAAACAGTGGTGGGCTGGGGTGGATATTTTATTAACTTTCAATATATTGGGGTGTGATAGGGGGGGGGTCTAACATTGCCAGTTAGGTGCAAGATTATTTATGTATAAATACCTAACATTGTTCTGGGATATTTTATTTCGTGCCCTTTTACATTTTTACATCTTCATTGATATTTAAAGAATTTTTAATTAGATTGTCAGTAATAAAATGATAATTAGATGTTTTATTGTGTCTAGTTGAAAAACTCACTTCTCTGGGTTCAAATACTGCTGGGGTTCACTTTATCATGCATCCATCAAGGGTCAATAAAACATAATCAGTAAATTGTGGAGTTGATTCATTCAACTACATCCCCCTCGTACATAAATTGGCCCATTGCACCTAGTCAAAAGTAATCAGCAAAAGCCTAAGTCATGTTTTGTTTTAATTTTTTTTCCTACATTTTGAAGAGGGAGAAAAAATTTTGATCTTAAGAGAAAAAAAAATTGTATAAGTTAATTTCCTTTTCTCTCACTTCAACATGGAAAAACGTATGTTATAATTTTATAACACTTTTTTTTGTTTATATTTTGTTGTCATTTTTGTGTTATTTTCTACTTGCAGTCATTAATTGTATATCATTTCTAAAGTATCAATAAATCAATATTACTAATAGTGTTGTTGTTTTGTTTTTTTTCTGTTTCTTTGTTTTCTCTGCTGTTGAGTGGTTGATTTTCCAGTCTTTCCCTTCACATGGTCATGACCCATTCAACCGCTCACTATATTAAATGGAAATGTCTAATTGTTTTTGACTGTTTACAATATACAAAATGTATATGTTCTTCTTACCAACCTGAAAACAATGTATTTAACAACAGCTGTATTTGCATTCAAGAAATATAATGGAATCAGTTTGGATTACAAAATTGTTCTTGATATATTTCGAATTTTAAAAAGGTAATAGAAACAATGTATATGTGTACATAAAAATATTTTATTTAATTTTAATAAGTGTTAGAGGTGGGGAAAATTTGAAATGAAAAAAAACCATTCTGTCCTTAGGATTCAGTTTGACATAAAAAAGTTTTTTGTTTTGAAGGTGAACAATTGATTTTTTTTTACAGCTGAATGATTTTCCTACCAAATCAACAATGAACTTGGGGAACCAGTTCTCGGACAATAAGCTCAGGCCGATCAGAGTTATGTGCCTTGTTTAGAGGCATCACATGCTGGGTACTGAGACTAGGGATATATATATATATATATATAAGCAATGTTAAATCTCTGAACGAGGTGTTAACAGTAACTGCACGATAAAGTGAAGTATATTTGCCATTTAAATGTGGCTGACCCCTAAGGGTGGATGTTACTGTTGCTTTTAGCCCCAGGAGAACATCTCCTCCAGCTGGCTTATCGACACATATCTGTGTCCTGTCTATTTTTGCCAAGGGAAGTTATCCTTCCCATCCTGATCTGCGATACGTACGGACCCGAGTTTCAGGGTTATTTCCCTTCTTCAGCGTACGACAATCGCCGACCCTTGATGAGAATGACAATCCCTTGGCAATATATAAGTCTTTTTCCAGTGAAGTTATTCACTGATATCGAAAAAGTGAAAACAAGCAATGTTAAATCTCTGAACGAGGTGTTAACAGTAACTGCACGATAAAGTGAAGTATATTTGCCATTTAAATGTGGCTGACCCCTAAGGGTGGATGTTACTGTTGCTTTTAGCCCCAGGAGAACATCTCCTCCAGCTGGCTTATCGACACATATCTGTGTCCTGTCTATTTTTGCCAAGGGAAGTTATCCTTCCCATCCTGATCTGCGATACGTACGGACCCGAGTTTCAGGGTTATTTCCCTTCTTCAGCGTACGACAATCGCCGACCCTTGATGAGAATGACAATCCCTTGGCAATATATAAGTCTTTTTCCAGTGAAGTTATTCACTGATATCGAAAAAGTGAAAACAAGCAATGTTAAATCTCTGAACGAGGTGTTAACAGTAACTGCACGATAAAGTGAAGTATATTTGCCATTTAAATGTGGCTGACCCCTAAGGGTGGATGTTACTGTTGCTTTTAGCCCCAGGAGAACATCTCCTCCAGCTGGCTTATCGACACATATCTGTGTCCTGTCTATTATACTTCACTTTATCGTGCAGTTACTGTTTTCACTTTTTCGATATCAGTGAATAACTTCACTGGAAAAAGACTTATATATTGCCAAGGGATTGTCATTCTCATCAAGGGTCGGCGATTGTCGTACGCTGAAGAAGGGAAATAACCCTGAAACTCGGGTCCGTACGTATCGCAGATCAGGATGGGAAGGATAACTTCCCTTGGCAAAAATAGACAGGACACAGATATGTGTCGATAAGCCAGCTGGAGGAGATGTTCTCCTGGGGCTAAAAGCAACAGTAACATCCACCCTTAGGGGTCAGCCACATTTAAATGGCAAATATACTTCACTATATATATATATATAAAATGAAATTTTTATCAATATATTTTTTGTGATAATCCTATAAATATAGATTCTTGCTTGTTGACTTTATATAAACAGACCTTTTATTTTATTAATGTAAACAATATTAAAATTGAACATTAAAAAACAATTTAAGAATATAAAATAACTGAAGAGATTTTTGAAATGAATTTAATCAGTCATATATCTTTTGCTAACTGAACAACACATTCTACATATATCATTACACAAAGTTGATTTTTTAAAAATTAGATTACTGAGACCTAGCTATGTTTGTTAACAGTCCTGTGAGCTATATAATGGAGTCAGTAGTGCAACAACTTGATTTTTACCTAAACACAAGTGCATACCCACTGTTACACCATTCAATAAATACATAAACAAATAAGGAAAATTTAAACAGATGTATGCATACATACACACACGTAACTGAAGGTTGGTGAATATAAATACAGTATATACATACATACGTTCATGTTCATATATGCATGTCCATGGATTCCCATACACATGCATAGACTTTTGCACAAATATGAAACAGAGAGATGAGAGTATACATACATAGGAGTACAAATATATGTAAATATATATAATCATATACAAAAAACCCAGTACTATGAAAGAACTGCTATACAGCAGTGAAAAAGCAAAACATGCACTGGGTGTTTACAGTTGATAACATTTACAACACTACCACTGCTTTTAATTTGTAATTGAATTTAATCTCATCATCGTAGAATTCCATGGTTCTTACGCCATTTGTATATAGTTATAGATTGGTGATTCAGGTATGTGATGTTGACAAGCCGCAAAGATGGTGAAATATTGATATCCAACACTCCTGAATGGGACTAGAAGTGAGTTGTCTTGCCTGTCTATGAAACTTCAGGTGTTCCAACACCCAGTGTTTTGAGGGAGTCGTCCCCAAAGTGCTATACCACAGCTAAGTGGCAAACAAGCAAAACTCATACACTGAGTATGTGTAGTCGATAATATACATATATTGTTTCACTCATTTCATTAAACTGTGGCCATGCTGGGGCACTGTGTTGAAGAATTTCAGTCAAATAAATCGACCCTAGTACTTCTATTTTTTCTTAAGCCTGCTACTTATTCTATTAGTCTCTTTTTCCAAACTGCTAAGTTACAGGAATGTAAACACACTAACACCAGTTGTCAAGCAGTGGTGGTGACAAACAGACACACACACCTATGCTGAGACCCCCTTCGGTCATGACTGACCATGGGATTGCACCTAGAAAGTACCCTTCCGGGCAAGGTTGTTTATGGAAGACCAGCAGTCGCCCATGCATACCGGCCTCCCCGCTCCATGCCACCAGTGTTATCCAAGGCAAAGGCTGATACAGCTTGGCACCAGTAATGTCGCAACTCATTTCTACAGCTGAGTAAACTGGAGCAATGTGAAATAAAGTGTCTTGCTCAAGAACACAACACACAGCCTGGTCTGGGATTCGAACTCACGAACGTAAGCTCAACGCTCTAACCACTGAGCCATGCGCCTTCACACACACACACACACACAATGAGCTTCTTTCCGTTTCCATCTACCAATTCCACTCACAAGGCTGTGATTGGCCTGATGCTATAGTAGAAGACACTTGCCCAAGGTACCATGCAGTGGGACTGAACCTGGAACTATGTGGGTAGGAAGCAAGCTTCTTACCATACAGCCACTTCTGCACCTCCCACATATATATGGTTATTTAACTGGGAGAGGATATTTTGTCTCAGTACTCACAGTCTGTCACTAGTTTAGGTTTCTGTTTGAGTAAAACTGATACCAGTTTGTCCGATACAGATGTGCTCTCTCATTAATACAGTTGATTAAAATATATTGCTTTTATCTTCCCTTTGCCTCTTGAACTTTGTATTTGTTTTGGTTTTTATCTTCTGATAACGTCTGCCATTTAATGGTATGCTTTATTTTGACTATAAAGTTGTTAAGAGAAGGAGTTAGTTGGAAAAGAAAGAAATCTAGTACTAGAAGGCAACAAACAAGAGAAACATAAAATATTGATACAAGAATTAAAAAGGAAGGGGGGGGAGACAGTTGCACTGCATTTCTTGATGTGGATCAAAAGAATGTGGATTGTTTCCCAAGAGTGAACCAGTTACCTTTTCTAGAAAATTTTTATTAAGTGATATATACTGTTGTTGTTGGCACTCAGTCGCTTATGACGTCGAGGGTTCCAGTTGATCCGATCAACAGAACAGCCTGCTCATGAAATTAACGTGCAAGTGGCTGAGCACTCCACACACGTGTACCCTTAACGTAGTTCTCGGGGATATTCAGTGTGACAAGGCTGACCCTTTGAATTACAGGCACAAGAGAAATAGGAAGTAAGAGTGAGAGAAAGTTGTGGTGAAAGAGTACAGCAGGGTTCGCCACCATCCCCTGCCAGAGCCTCCTGGAGCTTTAGGTGTTTTTGCTCAATAAACACGCACAACGCCCGGTCTGGGAATCAAAACTGTGAGTCCGCTGCCCTAACCACTGGGCCATTGCGCCTCCACGATATATACTAGACAA